>NC_133652.1:298573939-298791593 GCF_009905375.1 Apium graveolens
ACTGACTTGAATGTAAAAGAAAAGAAGACAAATGTTTAATTCTAAGATGTTGTTAGTAGTATTCGCACCTTGAAATTTTGATTGTATATGTCTTTAGCATAATAATGAAAATGCTTAATCAATTATATATATTTTAATAATATTTAATATATTTAAAAAACCCCTTCAATAAAACCCCAACATATCTTATTTTTTAAGACTCCCCTCGAGCATACGACTATGTTTCGCAACAATTGAAAACAACAAATACAACCAATACTAATACCAACAACAAATATTAAATTAAATAAATGGGGGTGGGACGACTCGAAACCTGAGTCCCTCCCTAAATCAAGCTCTGATATCATGTTAAGTAACCAGTCGCACTAAAACCTTAAGGTGGTAGAGGAAAACCCGAATATGATCTTATACTTTTTAACACTCCCCTTCAATCGTACGATACTTTTTGCTACGCTTGACAACAACAAATACAACTAATACCAACAATATATATTTAAATTAAATAAATGGGGGTGGGAGGACTCGAACCCGAGTCCCTCCCTAAATCGAGTTCAGATACCATTTTAAGTCAACAGTCGCGGTAGTAGAGTAAGACCACAACACAATCTTATACACTTAACATTTAAATATATCCAATTCTTGTTCCAATTAATTATTGATTTGTCGATTAATCCCTAATCGGTACATAAATCGATTAATATCGATTATCAATTTTTACAACCATCTCAGAGTGTTAGTGATATACAAAGACAAAAAAACAATAAAAAAAGAATGAGGAGCCAAGTTATTTTATTTTCTTGCGTGCGCGCAAGTAACATAAATGTATATATTCTTTCTGTCGTGTTCATATTAATCATACATTTTTTACATACTTGTGTAACACATCAAAGAAGGTACTAATCACACATTTTAAAACTTCAAATAATCAGCTCATTCACAATTAATATAGTGAGTGTAATCTGGCTTTTTTGTCGAACTTTTCTGTATGAATATAAAATTTTGCTGACACGCATCATCTTTGTATTTAAATTAACATATATAAATTAGCAATCGTTAATTAGTTTATACTAGCCTAAAACTCGTGTGATGCACAGAATTATTTTTAATATTATACTTTTTTTAATTTAATTTGAAGTGAAAAATTTTAAATTCTGAAATTTATTTATTAGAAACTTTTGATAATATGATTCGATAATTATTTTAAATATGCATGTGTATAATTTAGTGAAATTTTAGGTTTTTAAAGTAATATCAGTGATTGCAAGATTTATTTTTTTTGAAATTCATAGATGCGTTTACAAAAGATAATTATATTTTAATTAAAACATAAATTTTAGCTACACATCAATAGTAAACGAATTATCTTTACTTTGGTATACCGAACAAATCTAACTAATTATATTGCAATTTATTTTGGTTTAATTTGTTTAAACCCGGATCAATGATAAAAAAATTAATGTATCAATAATAAAAAAATTATGTTAACCCGAATAAATGTACATATTATTTTATTTTATCCGGTAATCAATTGTATAATTTTTTTTAGTCCGGATGAATAACATGTATTTATTTATATTAGTCCTATGCAATTAACCAAGGAATCATCTCTATTTCATTTTATTAAAATAGTTTTAAATATTACAGAAATTGAAAAACCCGTAATTATATAAAACCAAACATTCCACACACAGATCTGCAATCAAACTTTTAATATTTCCGCTATTAGGGTCGGATCTTAGTTATCCCATAATCCTAAAGTCTACATTATACCTAACAACAAATTAGGTTGACTTTAATTTTATCTTAACATTAATCAATAATATAAAAGTTACCTTTAGTTTGAATTTAATTTTAGTTTTAGCGTAGATCAATAATATACATTATTTTGTTTTAACCTTAGATCCGTTATATCAACCATGTAATTACGTTTATTTTATTTTAAATTTTATTTTAGCTCTCTTTAAATATTATTTTGTTTTAAGCCAAAGAGATCACATATTTTGTTTTACTCCGATGACATTATAGCGACCAACACATTGTATTGTAGTCCGGTTTGATAATATTATTTTTAGCTAGATCGATAGTATTTATTATATTATTTTATACAGAGGTAGCAAATCTTGATTTTAGTCTCAGATCCGTTATGTCAACCAAATCCAACTAATTATATTTAGTTTTTTTGTATAATTTTATTTTAGACTAGAATGAATATTATTATATTTTAGACCAAATTGATAATCAATATAATTTTATTTTAGTCCGATGGCATTATATCTGTCAAAAGAATTTACTTTTAATTTATTTTGATTTAGCTCTTTTATTTTTTATTTTAGCCTGACATTATATCGACCAAACGATTTATTTTCGAATTTTTATCAGTCATTATTTTATTTTAATCTGAGCCTGCAAATCCAACTAATTGTACGTAATTTATTTTTATATTTTTATTTAGGATCGGATCAATTGTATAATTTTTTTAATAATATATATTATTTTGTTTAAATCAAAACCATTAGACATATTACAATTTTATTTGTATTTATATTATTATATTGTGAATGGTAATCTATTTATGTGAGTGTTTTATTTTAAACAATACTATAATTACGGTGACCAGACCGACTAACAACCAAATTTTTCATTGTTTTTAATTTTATTTTAGTTCTGGTTAAATATTATTTTGTTTTAAGCCGAATAAATAACATATTTTGTTTTGGTACTGATGACATTATATCGACCAACAGCATTATGTTGTAGTCCGGTTTGATAAAATATTTTTTAGCTAGATCAGTAGTATTTATTATATTATTTTACCCTGAGGTAGCAAATGTTGATTTTAGTCTCATACTAGTTATGTCAACCAAATGCAGTTAATTATATTAGTTTTTTGTTTAATTTCATTTTAGTCCGGAATGAATATTATTATGTTTTAGACCAAATTGATAATATGTATAATATTATTTTATTTCGATGATATTATATTTGCTAAACGAATTTACTTACAATTTATTTTGTTTTAACTCGTTTATTTTTTTTGTTTTAGCCTGATGACAATTATATCGACCAAAAAAATTTGCTTTCAAATTTTTATCAGACTTTATAATTTATTTTAATCCGAGACTGCAAATCCAACTAATTGTACGTAATTTATTTTTGTTTTTTATTTAGTATTGGATCAATAGTATAACTTTATTTAACATTATATATTATTTTGTTTAAATCAAAACCATTAGGCATATTACAATTCTATTTGTATTTATATCATTATACTGTGAATAGCAATATATTTATGAGAGTGTTTTATTTTAATTATTACTATAATTACAATGACCAGACCGACTACTAACCAAACTTTTATTGTTTCGTCTTTAATATAATAGTATAAATAGATAGATCGATAGTATAGAAGATAGATTGATTGATTGATTAGATAATCAACATATATTAAAAAGAATTGTCCATAATATTTTTAGAGGAAGATTTATTTTATTTGGAGAAATATAAGAAGATAACATGTTTTACTTAAAAAAGTAGAAATTAAAAGGAATTGTCTACAAAATTTGTAGAGAAAGAGTTGTTTTAGTTTGTGAAAATAAAAATGACAACGTATTTTACTTATAAAGGTAATTCGGTTAGATATTAATTAAGGGCAATTGAGTAAAATATTAATTTTTTTAAGAATGGGCAATTATGTAATTGTAGGAATAACCGTAAAATTTCGTATTTAATATAATAATATAGATAGATAAGTAATTTGACTTCAAAAATCAATTTTTTTTTGTTTATGTAATTGAATTGTAAGATAATGCTTATTTTAAGAATATTTGTATTTACATTATTAGTAAAAATTATATAAAACATTTTTTTTACTATGGACCTGTAGAAAATATATTTGCGACAACTGCTGGTTAGAGGTGCAAATGGTTTTGACTTTTGCATTATTTTAAGAACATAGGGTTTTTGCATTGTCTTAAACGATCAGATGAGATTGTTGTTGTCGAGTAATAAGGATGATGATGTTAAGTTGTTCTTGTAAATCAGTTAAGAATTTATAGATTGCTAAAGTCAATGAGCTTAACAAAGACACAAGTAAAACCATATTTAAATAAAATAAAAATTAAGTAATTGAAAAATGTAATTTATTAGTTATCAGTGGGTATAATATTATTATTGTATTTTATTAAATAAACTTGTTCATGATATTTAAAAGAAATTGTTTTACTTAAGATGAATAAAAAAAGGTAACGTGTTATAGTTGAAAACGATTTTTATTTATTTTTCTATTATAATTCGATTACTAAGACTAATAAAACTTTTAAGTAAAATAAGGTAAATTCAATAAATTCAACGTGTACCAAAAAACAGGTACTGTACCAAAAGTTTCAATGTTTCGTCTTTATATAATAGCAACAGATACATATTACTTCTTTCTCCGGGGTGGTTACCAACTTTTTCTCTGCATATAAGTATCATCGATCATCGTTTCCTTAAATGGCATCAAATTGTCACAAACATATTACTTCGGGAGAGCCGTTTCAAATAGTGTAGAAATTGGTGCAAATAGAAAGTTCGTTTATATACATATTTTGGACAAAGTAAGCAATGGATTAAAAGTATAGATTTGCGTTGGTCATGTAGCATGGACTACATAACATGAAGAAATTAAAATTGATTGAACAAAGCGTGTTGGAAGTTTAGAATTTCAGTATGATATCTCGATTTCCGATTCTTCCAAGATTTCAAGGATATGTTGTGTGGGTTTGACAAACATCCATGTCTTTCTTTAAAGGAAAAAAATGACAAAATAATTCGGGTTCACGAAAAAATTTAGGGAAGGTAATTCAGGTTCATGAAAAAATTTCGTTGGCTATGATTGTGAGATATGATTTATATATATATAAGTACAGAATCGGCCTAGCGAATATACACCATTATTTCTTGTTGGATTGAAATTGTAAGGATGGACGGTTGCCTTAGAGAAAGGCATCCTTATAGGTACATTCCATTTAAATATAATCATGGGATCATATTTTTCTAGTATATTTGTAGGTTTGTGTCATGCACTTTTATTATTTTTATTATTGTATTTCATACTTTTATCACACACTATTTTTGTCGTGCACTAAGCCGGGGGTCTTCACGTAAACAGCCTCCCTAATTTTTGGAGTAGGGGCATGGTTTGCGTATATCTTACCTTCCTCAAACACTGCTCTAAGAGGTATATACTGGGTATGTTTAGGCTTAGTTTATATATAAATTAGCACTTTTTTAAAAGATAACCAAGTTAAAAATATATTTGCAAAAATACGATTATTCTTCAACTCGAATAGGATATATGTATATGCACAAGATGTATATATTTAAAATGACTCGTTTGATCTTTATTTTTATTATAATAAATTTCAAATCGGGGGCAAAAATAATAACTGATACACTCTTTTAGAGTTTTTCTCACAAAAATAGTCCTCTTTTAATTTTGATGTTTAGCAAAAATCTTAAACTATAACTTCCTCCGTTTCAAATTAGATGCTCATTTTTTAAAATATAACAGTTTAGGAAAGTGATTGTTGATAAATTTATTGCATTAATCTCTTCTATATATAATAGCACAACAAGGGGATAATATTTTGAAATTAAAAAGTCTCATTGAAAAGACTAAACTACCCCTATTTTTAATATTTAGATAAAAATTGTGTTTTGTGAGAATCGAACTCGGGTTGCTTCATTCTTCTATAAAACATCATACCACCACACCATATTATCACATGTGTTTTTTATCATACACATAGTATATAAGTGTGCTAAAAGAATATTTTATTTAACTTTAAAGATAGCTACTTGAATTTCGCAAAAAAATGACAGTTACTTAAATATTTGTGCAATTAATTTTAAATAACTGAATTCCAGATATAAAGTTAGGCAATACATAAATGGATTATTATTTTATTTATTATTATTTTTTAGTTTGAAAATATATCTCATATATTTTTAACAATTTTTTATTATAAAAAGTAATTAAAATGTATATATATATATATTTTAAAGAAAATATTAAAAATAGAATCGCCTATATATAAATAATCTAGATTGGTATTAAATATTTAGATAAGTACGAATTATAATGAGTCGATGAATTTTAGTTTATGTTGAATTTGAAATCAGAATTTGGCTCATTGTTCAAAAAATACTCGAAATTTGACTACATGACTAGCCGAAAAACATTGTCACATTCTACGTTTAGTAATTTAAATTACAAGTTCGACGAGAATATCTTACCAATAATGTGAATTTTTTTGATATCTTATATTAATATAAATTAATGTGTTTGAGATATTTATAGGATCAAGTCAATTGATTATTTGTATTAAAATTACTAACTTCACTGATAGCGCAATAGTGTTTTGGGACTTGTCCCTTTTTTAAAAATATTTGAAATTTGATATGAGATCTCACGAGATTTGTTAAAACTACAATGATATATTAAATCGATTTATTTTTCATTTTTCGCTTTAAAAAAACTAGCATTTTAAAAAGAATTCTTTTAGATAAACAATATTTATTGATCAAGATTATATTGTACAAATATTCTGAATTATTTTAATATTTTGAATTATTCAAATAAAAGTTATATATATACTATAATGTAGCATTTGATTCAATACATTTTATACTATTTAAAATATATATATATATTGTTCAATAATTTGAAGGAATTAACCAGTTCAACTAATATTTAAAAAACTTTATCGAATTGAAACATATTTAATTTTAGGAAAATAGTATACAATATTATCAAATTATTATATTAAGAAATATTAGAGTTGTAATGAAAGAAACTTAAAAATAGTTTAAATAACAATATAATTACAATTTTTCCTTCAAATTCTTGAAAAAATCATGAATATCAATAATAAGTCTTACAATATATAATTTATTTTTATGTTACTTGATTGATACTCGGTCGCGTAAAAAACAGATATGGATTGTTTGTCAGTGATAATGTGAATACCATATATAAATTATTGCAATTTATTTATTACATAATTTTAATTTTTGAATAATTATAAATACATGTTATTTAAGTAATCAATTGTCTCAGTATATATTAATAATGATTATACATGTACATAAATCAGATATTTAGCATATAAATAATTGAAATCATCGTAATTTTCTAAGAAATGTACATACGATAATTTACATGCTAACATAGACACATATAACTTAATCTTATTTTGTTAAGAATAGTGTAAAAAAACTAACATTTTTTCCAAACATACATACGTTAAGTTTCAAAAACTAACATTTTTCATTAAAATCGACTTTTATATTAACAGTAGTGTTGTAAATTTTATATTATTTTGTATTATAATTGCAAGTAGTTCTGAATTCAGTTATTCATTTTTTATCTTTTTAAATTGAGTAAGTTAACTGTAAGTTAGTATAGATACTCAGTAATAATATAGACCAGTTATATAGTTTATTTAAATGAAATTCAAAATTTTTGGTCAACTATGTATTCAACATATATGTTAATTTTTAACTTTTTCTTTGTAAACATACCAACGACATTATACATATTAAGTTTATTTGTTTCATTTTAAGCGTACACTGACTACCCTATTTATATTCATTCATTAAATACAATTATACAACACAAACAAGAATACATATATTTTTCTTAATAAGCTATATTGGAAACGTTGTGTAATCTAGTAATGTATTGTATGAAAATGATATACAGATAAATACGTTAGACATTATACAACATTTATAAATAAGAATATAACTAAAAATATTATAATTGCATGCATAAAAAAATTCTAGAAAATGACCCGTGCTTCGCACGGGTTATTATGCTAGTTGACCATAATATGTGAAATGAGATCTGTTTAGAAAATATAAACAAGAAATATAAATTTGCATTCAAAGTTGAAGTGCAAAACTAAATTAAAACAAATTTTTATTTTTAAAGTTTACATTTAATTTGAAACGGGGCAAGTAGTATTCTACATAATGCTACGAAATGTAAAAAAATAGTGAATATAAAAATGAAATTTAAGCGTACTCGAGTCAATGAGTTACTATCTAACAATTAACCATTGATTTTTAAGAAATTTATGACTTCCCTTAATTTGGAAGTTGGATCTGTCACTACATGTCACCCTAATATTATCACAATTAATTATCGTGAACATGTTAAATAAATTAATGTCACAAAAATATGTGTTGATGATCCACTTTTCATCCTAAATGATGTTATTCCCTAACAATACAACAAGAATTACAGAAGGGGGGTTAAATGTAATTCTGGTTACTTTTTCAAGATTTTAAAAACAGTTCTAACTCGACAAATATATAAGTGTTTGATTTACAGATTACGGAATGAAGTAGTTATATAAATCAAAACACAAAGTAATAAAAACACAGGCTTTTAAAACTTTCTGGTGGATTTGAAAGTATCCACCAAAAAATATATATATATATATATATATATATATATCGAATGAGAACCCTGTGAAGCTTGAATAGCTCACAACTGCTTACAAGTAGAACAAATAAACTACAAAGAAATTCTTGACAAGTACAACTTTTTCTATCTCTCTTTGAAATGTGTTTGCTTAGTTGAATGTTCTACTAGCTACACTTGGTTTATATATCACCAAGTTTACATGATAATAAGACAAGATAATAAAACAAAACATATCTAGTCTAACTCCATGATGCTTCACTACTCTATTCCAGCATCTTTGAACATCTTCATAATAGCATGGAAATGGTAATGCTTCTTTGTTCTCAAAATCCTGCTTAACAGGCTACCACATTCCTTTTGTAAACACCCAACGCATGTGACTGTGTTGTCACTGTCAACAGATATTTGAATTTGATCATCCGTCGGGTACATGCTTGTCATCCGTCGGGTAGCTTTGTTGATCATCCGTCGGGTAGCTTTGTTGATCATCCGTCGGGTAACTATTTGTCACTTTACTCCATTTCACTTATACAAAATTACAAGATATTTTATATTTACAATTAATTAACCTATTCTGCTTATCCACTAGTAGTCAACATGACTCATATGCTCCTACAAAATCTACACAAAGTTGTTTGCAAAAATGTGCTACAGATCTTATTTTTACATAAGCTACTCACACGGTGGATGTCAAATCATCATTCGTCGGCACTATAATCATCCGTCGGGACTATATTTGATCATCCGTCGAGTGCTACAAAATACAGTAAGTTAAATCTACTAAGGTGTTTTGTTTAATTTATCATCAAGTTCACAACATATTCCTAACAATCTCCCCCAATTTATGTCTACTGGAATTGTAGCCATAAATTAAGAGAAACTTGATGATAACAAAACACCCTAATGATACAGATCGAAAGGTAGTAGATAAAACTGATAAGTACTGCAATATTTACTGAAAATTGAACAAATCAAAATGTACATAGAAGTTGCTTACAATCATTATCAAGGTGCTCCTCTAGGCTGCGCATATACGTCTATTTCCTTGATTGTCTGGATTTCTACCCAAGCCTCCTGTTGTTCTCTTCTATCTGATTTTGGAGTTGTCTGTGGAACTCAAGTTCATCAACTTCTGAGAGATCTAGCATTTCTTGCATTTTCAATAGAGTCTCGTTGCTAGAGATACTCAACTGGTCCTCCAATATGAAGAATCTTCTTACTCCCTTTTCATCCCTGAATTCCATCAGCAAATAAGGCCTCAAATGCACTCTCTTTCTTGTGAAGGGAATTGACAGAGTTTTTGGTAGTGCATATTTAGCTTTGTTACTCCTCAGCTCCTCAATCTTCTTTAGAACTAATCTCCTTGCAATTACATTGTATCCAAAGTTCTTTTTGAAAGATGAGTAGGTCTTTATTAGAACAGATTCGCTTTCTAGAAGAATCATGTGAAGTGGCCATGTCATCTCTTTCCCTCCCTTGTATTTAAATACCAGTCTTTCAGGAAGATGTCTGTAAGCATCAATCCCTCCTACTTCTTCCAGTTCATCCAAGTAGAGATTCAAGTCTGAAAACTCCTTGATATCACAGATATACATAAGATCTCCCTTGTTGATGTGGGTTGAGATTTGGTTAGGGTCTTGGATCTAAGAGACACAGGCTTCACTTTCTTGATTGCTCTAGTCTTTGTTTTCTTTGGCTTATTGAAGAATGGAAAGTTTAGTTCAGGAATTGGAAAACTATCCCAGTCTACTGGCTCATCCTTAGGAATTATGGGTTCACCATGAATGTTCCTAGTTGGATCCACCACCTTGAATTCTTTAAATACCACTGAGGGTTTTGATGTCTGAGTTAAAGTTGTAGGCTTTTTGGGAATGTAGTCTCCCAATTCCTCATCACTAAAGTCCAATTTTATTTTGGAGGGGAGCTTGTATCTGAATCTTCTTATCTGTTGTGGTTCCTGTTGCATTACCTGATCTTGTGGTTCAACAATTACAGTTGGTTGTGCTGAAATCTCTGTTGTGGTTTTTATAGCTTAAAATTTGGCCAAGATAGCAGCTTGCTTCTTCTTTTGTTTGAGCTTCTTAGCATCCAGAGCAGCTTGCTTCTTTTCTTGCCTGATTCTTTCCTTCTCTTCCTTCTTAGCTTCCACAAACATAGGGTGTCCAGCTACCACACAGATTTCTTTACCATTTCTGTAAATCTTGGCAATTATTCTTTTAAGTGCTGAATCGGCTAGATCCTTGAAAAATGCAATTGACCTAGCCAACAGCTTCTTCTCATCTGGTCTAGGTGTTTCATACACAATATCCATAGGGATTTATGTCTGAAAACTTTGAGTAGTTTCTTTTAGGCTTCATGATCAGCTTTGCTTTTGGAGATTTGATGCAAGATGTTTGACCCTTTTCCAGATAATTCAAACTTATTTCATTCACAGAGATGTGCTTGACTTCAGAGTGATGATTAAAGACTTTGTCTGGCATCTGAATTGGTCCAAATTTCTGTTGAATTTCTGCATCTATTTTCCTCCATTTTTCCTTTAATTCATTCTCAGCTGCTGCTACATCAATCTTTAACAGTTTGTCATTTGTTTCCAGTTTTGCTGCTGTCAGATTTATGATGTCAATGCTATGGCTGGTGGCTTTGTGAAAGCAATTGTAGGCACAATTACTTTGCTAACTTGAATGTTGAGCTGTTTCTCCCCCTTACTAGATGAGCCTTTCTCCCCCTTTTTGTTAG
The DNA here is from genome assembly GCF_009905375.1 of Apium graveolens. Taxonomy (NCBI): domain Eukaryota; kingdom Viridiplantae; phylum Streptophyta; class Magnoliopsida; order Apiales; family Apiaceae; genus Apium; species Apium graveolens. The sequence goes on from NC_133652.1 coordinate 298,585,149, forward strand.
CATCAAGTTGGAGAGTGGAAGGGAGTTGAGCAGCCACCAACTGTTGGAGCAGAGCAATCTGAGTTTCTTGATTAGCAAGTATCTTGGCCATTGACTTCTCCACATCAGATAATCTAGAGTCCATGGCCTCAACCTTTCTATTGAGATCAGCCTCCTTCCTTAGCTTCTGAGCTATCTCAGTCATGGTGGTTCCAGGAAGTCTAGCATACAACCTTGCTATGAAATCCTGTTTTACTTCAGAGACTTCCTGTTTAATTTCATCCGCACTTTGACTGTGTTGGAGAGCTTGAATCTTATGCAGCTGGAATGCTTCAAGATGTGTTGTTAGTAGCCTCTTGGTGCTGGCATTTGTAGATGTCTGAATGGCTGTTTGGGTGTCATGAATCAACTTGAATAGTGTTGATTGAAGATGTGAGTAGGAACATTCTTTTGTTAGCATGGCAGAAACATCTGCATCTCCCCCTATGCTCATGTTATCTTCCTCATCTTCCCCACCAGCATCCCCAAATGAGTCTTCAGCCAGTTCAAAGTCACTGCCAGTAGTTGAAGGCATAGCAGTGATTGCATCATTTGCTCTTTGTAGAGATTGAGTAGTATGCACCAAATTAAGAATTCTTTCAGCCTCCTCATTGCCTTGTACAGCTAATGTTTGATAAGCTGTAACAGGATGAGTAAATGTCTCAGCATCTAGGGAAATAGAATCTATGATAGCCTGATATTCTTGCTGAAATAGTCTTTTCCTTTCTGCATCACTGACATTCATTGACTCACTAGCAATGGTGTCCATCCTTATCTCTCCAGTGCATGCCTTTCTTTCATGATCTCTCTCTTTTTGCATCAAGGGCTCCCCTTGGCTTCCCACCCTCACCTTCACCATCTAAGGTGGGACTCCTCTCACTCACTTTAGCCAGTCCTGAAGAAATGGACTACATTGATTCACTTATTTTCTCTCCTTTGGCCTGGGAGCAACCCAGCCTCTCACTCAGTTCACTCCCTTCCCTCAGTCCTAAGAGTGATTGCACTACCACTAAGTCTTCTGCACTTGTGATAATTGAAGAAATTTGAAGTTGTGCAGAGACTCCCGACGGATGATGAATATCCATCGGTACAGTAGTATGGCTATCCGACGGATGACGGCTGTTAAGCTTATCCGTCGGGATACAATCATTACTCGACTGATGATGAATATCTATCGGGATATAAGAAATGAATGAGTTTGGAGTGGAGACTATTGTAGACTCTGTGCAAATTGATGAAAATTTAGGCACAGATGTCTCAACAGACTCAGAAAGAAATGGCAAGTGAGCCAACAAATCATCTAAAAGATGATGCTCACTTGCTTGGATTTTTGGCTTCTCCAAAAGAGTTAAAGATGGAGAATTTGGAAGTGATGTATTGATCATGTCAACTGTTGAGTGGCATTTATGAAACTTTATAATGCTCTAATAAGCTTTGAATTGATGCATTTGTACTCAAGTTGTTAAGTGTTTTAACGTGTTTTCTAGTGTTTTTGCATTTCAGGCATTAATCTGTGAATCAAGTGAATTAGCGTTGATTTGTTGCTAATTTGGTGTCAAGGTGATGTTGGAATAAAAGCTCGTGGAAAGCCGGCTTGAAGTAGCAAGGAAGAAGATGAAATCTGAGTTTTTCCCGGAAGGACAGTGCTCCTGCGCTGTAATAGCGCGCGGACCGCGCCAGGATTCCAAAAAGGGAGCGCGCCCGCGCTGTGACAGTGCGCGCCCGCGCCGGTGCGAAAATCATGAATCCTGATTCTAATGCGATTCTAATTGGGGAGAATTCCAAATTGGTTATGGATGCTATATATATATTCAAATAAGAACGTTTTGGAGATATATATCAAGGAAGAGACATATCAGAGCTAAGGAAAAGACGGCAAGAGACCTATAGCACAATTCAATAAAGGCGAAGACGATCTAGTTTATTCTTGTGAATCTTTGTTTTGAGTTGTAATCTTGGATGCTCGTTTCTTATTTTGTTGAACCTATACTCTGGTGTTAACTTTGGTTTATTTATTTGTTATAAAGACTACGTTTGTTATACCATGCTTTCATCAGAACCCACGTTGATGATGAGTCCGATTATGGGCTAATCATTGTCGTGGGGTTCTAGCAGATTTATTAATGGATTTCTTTAGTTAACTTGTTTCAATGCCTTAGCTGTTAGTGTTTGTGCCCTAGAGACAACATTATGATGTTTTAGTTTAAGACATTTGGATTATTAATGTTTATGTTCTATCGATTATTCCCTTTATAATTTATTAATTCTTAATTTACTGCGATATAAATGTTAGATTAATAAATGTCCTTGGAATACGATATGCAATTCTATATCTCTAAGTACGTGACTTAGAAATGAGATTTTGAGAATAGTGTCAATATTCCTAAAGGTCCCTAGTCGAGTATTATTATTAAGGGACAATAATAATGCATTAAGACTGGTGTTTTGTTGAGTGATGATCACATCTCAGTGATCATAGGTATGATGATACTAAAGTCAAAAACACAGGCAGATGTATATGTACATGGTGCTGGACAGATCCAATGTGAGATTCTACATATTTGTTGTGTCATAAGTAATTCTCACAGTGATAATGATGTAATGGTCCTTAGACCTAAAGTCATTATATTTCTATATTAAAAGTTATCCTTGACCGGGTAATGATAAAAGTGGGCATTGGGTATATTATGAATCGTATGAGAAATATGAATGATCTAGATGGGATTTAACCCTCCTATTATAGGAGTGATATTATTGGCCTCTTGTGTGAGCTAGACTATGAAATGTGTGGCCACGCTCAAATGTTGATTTGATATGATAGTCTACTCATTGATCAAGGAAACTTGGATTAAACTATGATGAGGATGACACATTACATGCCTCTAGTTTAATCTATAATATTTGGTTAAAGGGATTATATTATATTGTACATTATCCATGAAAGGTTTAATCGATCACCGATTCAATTATTATTACTTGGGTAACAATGATGTATTACTAGATGCCGCTCATTATTTACGATTTTAAATTAGATTTAAAATTTGTTGCCAACGTAATAATACCCTATAGGGTCACACACAAAGAATGCTTGAAGGATTTAATTTAAATTGGATTTAAATTATATTAAAGTAATTCGAATTATTTATAATATTAATTAAGTATGACTTAATTAATTAGATAAATATTGATATTCGGATTTACTAATATTAATTATAAAACTTATTTGTTAAATAATTAAGTGTGACTTAATAATAATAATAATAGGAATTTCGAATTAATAATAACTCCTAATTAGTTAAGAGTTATCATTCTTATTCTACTCTTTATATAATATCTCTTGTGTGGCTGATTTTGTAAGAAAGACTTTTACTAAAACCCTAGCCACCAAGAGAGAAGATGGAGAGAGCGAAAAGAAACGAGTTTGTGCTAGTACACATCCAATCCTTGAGTTCAAGCATTCGTGTGGATACTGATAGAGCGTAGATCGCGAGAGCGGGATGCGTGGTGATTGAAAAAGCTTGGATCTTCATTAGTCAACCAATTTGTAAAGCTTCATAAGGTAAACAATCTGATCTACGAATTAAATATATGTTTTTCGCATGGATCCTGCGGTGGGTTTCGAAAGTTTTGATTTTTCACGTTTTTATTTACTGTTTCCATGGTGTTTATGTGCTCGAATCCCTTCATTAGCATGTGGTGATTGTATGATAGCCTAGTATTGGTTGTGCGTATTTGTCTTATGAGCGTCGCAAACTTATAAGATAGTGTGTTAATTTTTAATGAAGCGAAAGTGAATTTAAGGATTTAGAACTTGCCATGCTAGCATAGGTTCATGTATTGTGATGCATGATTCGTAGGTAATTTTAACCATCTTACTTGCCCTATGTAATCAAGATGGATAACTTATGCTTAAACCGTTATGTTGTCAAATTCTATAGACATATAGGGTCTCAATATAATTGGTGTCTATTCAGCTTCTATCTCTTTTGTGGATGTCTGGTAGTATGGTACTCGTGCAACGAAAGTTGGCGTTTATCCGTTTCGTGTTATCTGATTAGTGTCATCACCATTGCATGTTAAGGTTGAGAACAATAAGGCTATTGAATGAAGTAATTAATGAAGTTATAATCCCATATTTGTCATATATATTAATTCAGTCAATCTTATTCTCGTAGTTATAATAGTTAGTGTAATTCTTAGTTATAAATAACCACAATTTGTTATCGTCTTAGCATTGAATAATAACCATATCATCGGTGTATAAGTGTATAAATTAATTAATCAACCCAAGCAGTCTCTGTGGGAATGAACTAGAAAAGATTATATACTACTTGCGAACTCGTAGACTTGCGTGTATTATTAGCGCGTGTTTAGCGACTAACAAGTTTTTCGCGCTGATGCCGGGGACTGCAGTGTTGGTTATTTTTTTAGTTTATGTGTTTGTCATCAGTGGTCGTTAAAATTTATTGACTCGGACATTTTTACTTACCTGTTTCCTTGTCTTATTTCAGGTGATCTAGCGAGCGTGTATGCATACGCGTTCTCGGACTCGTAAGAGAAATAGGGATCAAGTCGAGGAAGAAGCGATAGTGGTTCGAAGAGAAGTCTTTGAAGAAGAAGAGAAGGTAGAAGATAAAGAAAAAGTTGAAGAACCAGTGGTAGTAGCGATGTGAGATCAAGCAGAAAATCCTAAGGCTTTGATGGACTATTCTCAGCCTAAGATCAATGAAATTCAGTCAAGCATCATCAGACCAGCCATCTCGGCTAACACTTTTGAGATCAAAGCAGGCACGATTCAGATGATACAGAAATCAATTCAGTTTGGGGGTTCTCATACTGAAGACCCCAACATGCACATCAAGGATTTCATCGAGATCTGCGATACTTTCAAGTTCAATGGTGTGACTGAGGATGCTATCAAGCTGCGACTCTTCTCATTTTCTCTTAGGGATAAAGCTAAGTGTTGGTTACATTCTCTACCACCAGGGTCAATCACTAAATGGGAAGATCTTGCTCAAAAGTTTCTCACTAAATTCTTCCCTATTATGAAGACTGTAGCAATCAGGAATGCTCTTACTCAGTTTGCTCAGCAAACTTGGAGAATCTCTGTGTGAGGCTTGGGATCGATATAAAGAGATGCTAAATGCCACATCATGGTATGCCTGATTGGATGATTATAAATTGTTTCTACAATGGATTGGGTGCTACTTCTAGAACCATGCTTGATGCAGCATTAGGAGGAGCCTTGTGGGCTAAAAGCTACGATGAAGCTTATGAATTGATCGAACTGATGGCTACTAATGAGTACCAGAATCCTTCCCAGAGACTGACTCAGGGAAAAGTAGCAGGAATTCTGGAGTTAGATGCAGCAACTACTATAGCTGCCCAACTTAAGGACTTTGACGATGAAGGTGAACTCTTTGGCTAATTATGGAGTTAATCAAATCGCTAGTGTATGTGAGCTTTGAGCTGGTACCCATGAGACTGATCAGTGTGCTATTTCTAGTGAATCAGCTAAGTTCGTGAGCAATTTTCAGCGATCGCAGCAACCCGTACCAGCCACCTATCATCCTAACAACCGCAATCATCTGAATTTCAGCTGGAGCAATGCTCAGAATACGGTTCAACAGCCTTATCAGCAGTATCCAGCTAAGCAGTAAAACCCCCCAAGTTTTCAGCAACCGTAATATGCATTAAGACAACAACTCCAGTTGTAACAAGCTAATGAGAAATCTGAATTGGAGGAGTTGAAGCTTATGTGCAAGAGTCAAGCTATTTCTATCAAGACCTTGGAAAATCAAATCGGACAAATTGCCAATGCCTTGCTAAATCGTCAACATGGTACATTGCCTAGTGACACTGAAGTGCCAGGAGGGAAGGAAGCTAAGGAGCAGGTAAAGGCAATCACGTTGAGGTCTGGAAAGGTTGTGAAGCCCGAACAAACTTAAGTGTTGACTCAAAAAGCTGGGGCTGAGAAAGAAGTAGAGCAGCAGGATGAAGAAGTGAAACCACGGAAGACTACTATTGAGCACACTCCTCCTGAGGGTAATACATGGGGGAAACATATCTATCGTCCATCGCCTTTTCCTAAGCGGCTGCAGAAAAAAAAGCTGGACAAGCAATTTGAGAAGTTTCTGGAGGTGTTCAAGAAACTTCATATCAACATACCTTTCGCTGAGGCTCTTGAGCAGATGCCTAGTTATGCAAAGTTTATGAAAGGTATTCTCTCTCGGAAAGTGAAGCTAGATGATTTAGAGACTGTCGCTCTCACGGAGGAATGCAGTGTTGTGATGCAACAGAAGTTGCCTCCGAAGCTTAAAGATCCTGGAAGCTTCACTATTCTGTGCACTATTGGAAAAGTGTCTTTTGATAGATGCTTATGTGACTTGGGAGCTAGCATCAATCTGATGCCCTTGTCAATCTTCAAGCAGTTGGACTTGCCTGGTCGAAAACCGACTTATATGACCTTGCAGTTGGCCGACTGTTCTATTATATATCCGTGAGGTATTGTGGAGGATGTCTTGGTCAAGGTTGATAAACTCATCTTCCCTGCTGATTTCATCATTCTGGATTTCGAGGAAGATAAGAAGATTCTCATAATCTTAGGAAGACCTTTCTTGGCAACTAGACGAACTTTGATAGATGTGTAGAAGGGTGAGCTTACGATGCGAGTACTAGATCAGGATGTAACTTTTAATGTGTTCAATGCTATGAAATTTCCTACGGATAATGAGGAGTGCCTAAAAGTGGAGTTTGTTAATTTTGTGGTTACTTCAGAACTTGATCAATTGTTAAGGTCTGATGCCTTAGACAAATCCTTATTGGGAAATTTAGACAGTGAAGATGACGAAGGTGAAGAACAATTGTAATATTTGAATGCTTCTCCCTGGAAGAGGAAGATTGATATGCCTTTTAAATCTCTTGGAATGGAGGAATTGAACAAAGCTCCTAAACGCCTCAAGCCATCTATTGAGGAAGCTCCTACTCTTGAGCTTAAGCCTTTACCTGAGCATTTGAGTTATGCGTTTTTAGGTGATGCATCTACTCTGCCGGTTATTATTGCATCTGACCTTTCAGGGTAGTGACGAGGAAAATTTTGAGGATTCTAAGAGAGTTCAAATTGGCAATTGCTGGACTATAGCAATATCAAGGGAATCAGCCCTTCTTATTGCATGCATAAAATTCTGCTAGAGGAAGGTAGCAAGCCTACGATCGAGCAGCAAAGACGCCTCAATCTAATCATGAAGGAAGTAGTGAAGAAGGAAATTCTTAAGTGGCTAGATGCAGGGATCATCTACCCTATTTCTGACAATTTATGGGTAAGCCCGGTTCAATGTGTGCCAAAGAAAGGTGTTATTAATGTGGTAGCAAATGAGAAGAATGGGCTTATTCCTACTAGAACAGTCACGGGGTGGAGAGTTTGCATGAATTATAGGAAGTTGAACAAAGCCACTAGGAAAGATCACTTCCATTTGCCCTTCATTGATCAGATGTTTGACAGGTTGGCTGGGCATGAGTAATACTGTCTTTTGGATGGCTATTTGGGTTACAATCAGATTTGTATCGCTCCAGAAGATCAGGAGAAAACTACATGCACTTGTCCATTTGGTACTTTCGCCTTTAGACGAGTTTCTTTTGGTCTGTGTGGTGCACCAGCCACATTTCAGAGAATGCATGATGGCCATCTTTTCTGATATGATAGGCTAGAATGTGGAGGTAATAATGGACGATTTCTCTGTATTCGGCGATTCTTTTGATGAATGCTTGCAAAATCTTGGACACGTTCTCAAGAGGTGTGTTGAGACCAATCTGGTTCTCAATTGGGAGAAATGTCATTTTATGGTACGACAGGGCATTATTCTCGGGCACAAGGTTTCTAATAAGGGTCTTGAGGTAGACAAAGCCAAGGTGGGGGTCATTGAGAATCTTCCTCCACCTATTTCTGTTAAGGAAATTCGCAGTTTTCTAGGTCATGTGAGTTTCTACAGGCGTTTCATCAAAGACTTTTCTAAGATTTCGAAGCCGTTTTGCAGTTTTCTAGAAAAAGATGTCCCTTTCAAGTTTGATGACGAGTGCCTTGCAGGTTTTGAGACATTGAAGAAGAGTTTAATCACAGCACCCGTCATAACTGCACCTGATTGGAGCCAACCTTTTGAGATGATGTGCGATGCAAGTGACTATGCAGTTAGAGCAGTTCTTGGGCAGAGGAAGAACAACATATTTCCATGGGGTCGCATTTTTACAATCGCAAGTTCACTGCTATGATGTAAAGGTATAATGTGAATCATCGCATTGCCACTGGCTTATCATCCTCAGATAAATGCTCAAGCTGAGGTTTCTAACAGAGAGATCAAGCAGCATTTTAGAGAAGGCTGTGTGTCCATCGAGGAAAGATTGGTCTTTGAAGCTTGATGAAACTGTTTGGGCTTATCGAACAGCATATAAAACTCCTTTGGGAATGTCACTGTTCAAGTTGGTTTATGGAAAGGGGTGTCATTTGCCTGTGGAACTCGAGCATAAAGCATATTGGGCTTTGAAGAAATTGAATATGGACTTGGATGCAACTGGAAAGAAGAGGATGCTTCAATTGAATGAACTTGACGAGTTTCGAATTCAAGCTTATGAGAACAACAAAATGTACAAGGAAAAAGTCAAGAGGTGGCATGATAGGGGTCCAGTGCTCAAATCATTCGTGTCGGGGCAACAAGTTCTTTTGTTCAACTCTCGTCTCTGACTTTTTCCTGGAAAGTTGAGGTCAAAGTGGTCAGGGCCCTTCATAATCAAAACTGTGTTTCCACATGGAGCGGTGGAAATTTTTGAGAATGATCCGGGCCAAGCATTCAAAGTTAATGGTCAGAGGTTGAAGCATTACTATGGTGACATGACAAACCGTGAGGTGGTTAGTGCCGTTTTGTTGTCCGTTTGATCTCGCATTTCTACGTCAAGCTAGTGACGTAAAACAGGCGTTTCTTGGGAGGCAACCCAAGTATGTTGTACATTAGGAGGTAGAGGAAGCAAGAAAAAAAGAAAAAAATCATAAAAAAATCAGAAAAAGAAAAAATTCAGGGCTCACTTCAGAAGCTTGGCGCGCCCGCGCTGTCCAGCGCGCTCGCGCTGTTACAGCGCTGCGGCCGCGCTGATTTGGCAGAAGTAGCCACGCCCGCGCTGTCTCAGCGCGCGGCCGCACCGGGTCCCTGTTCAAAAAAAATAAAACAACAGATTTACAAGGTAATTTCGGGACTTTTACTTCAAAATCAATTCCAATCCGATTTTTACTCCTTCACATCCCATAATTCCCTCTCCCAATCAAACCCATTATTCCCATAATTCCCATAATTAATTTCCACTTCTATTCCTTATCAAATTCTCACCTCTCCACCTATAAATACATACACTTATACACAAACTTCTCCACCACATCACAAATTCTCAAAACACAAATCTCTCTCAAACACTTAACTTTTACTCTCTCTCATTCAATTCCAATGGCACCCAAGAGACAAAGAACATAAGTAGGCAGCAGCAGCACCGATTCTTCATCTGCGGGTGGTTGTGAGGCCCAGGTTTTCTACTCCTGGGGTTGTAGAGGAGTACACGAGGCTTCTCTCGAAGCCTATTGCTAAGGAGCGAGGATTTTTGCCATCAGGGAACGATGGTAAGCTTTTTAAGATGATTCTTGAGATGGGCTGGGTTCCTTTTATGAGGCTCCCGCTGCTGTGCCCATGAGTGTTGTGCGGGAGTTTTATGCTAACGCAAAGGCGGAGAAGAATGGCTTCATGATGGTTAGGGGGATGACTGTCGAGTACAGTGCTGATGCGATTAGGAGGGTGATTGAGCAGCCTACGAGGAAGGTGGGTCAGGACACTTGGAACGATAAGACTCCCGAGGACTTCAACTTGTATCTGATTTTTACAACTCTGTGTGTGCCTGAGACTCACTGAAGTTCAATAGAGGCACTACTAATTACTCCACATTCCCTGCATCAGTGCATGAACAGGTTTGCACGGGCTTGGAACTCGTTTATTTGTGCTAACATCATGCCATCTTCGCATGTGCATGAGAATACTGTGGAGCGTGCTCGTCTGCTATGGGGGATTCTTCAGGGTGATTACATTGATTTGGGGATGGTGATTTACCAGGGGATTCTGAGATTTTTGAGAGGAGGTACTACATATGCTATTCCGTATGCGTCCGTTGACGAAGTTGTGTGTGGCAGTTGGTGTTCATTGGCCAGCACATGAGCAGCTGCAGCTTCCCAGTGCTCTTATTGATAGTGTTACGCTGCACAGCATGGTTGAGTGGTATGGCGGCAAGCCCGATCCTAAGGGGCTTGGGTACTCTTATGCTCATCTGCCAGGTGGTAGGCTCATGGAAGCTGCTACTGCGGGAGGTTCTCAGCATGCCCGTAGAGCTGCTTGGAGAGCTCAGTATGGAGAGGAGGCTGGTCCATCGCAGCAGGAGCAGGCGCATGAGGAGCAGGAAGGAGCTGATATGGGAGCTGGTTTGAGTTCGATGCAGTATAGACGTCTAGCACAGAGGATGGATGTGATGCACGACATCCACAAATGGTTTGCACGTGATCTCACCCAGACACTTGGGACAACTTTTCAGAGCCACCGGAGTTGACATCCAGTGGCCATTTTTTGGTGAAGGATTCCGTGTATCCGCCTCCAGACACACCTAATGCTCCACCCATTGAGGGTGAAGATGCTGATTCTGATTAGGTATGCCTGAATTCCTTAGTATTACCTTCATTGAGGACAGTGAATATTTTAAGTTTGGGGGTAGTAGTTGAAGGGATATGTTTTTGTGTGAGTCTCATATAGTTGCATGTTCATGATAGTTTAGTTCATGATAGTTAGTTCATGATAGTTTATTTCATATAGTTTGCATTTTTTGTCATATAGTTTTTTTTGGTAGTTTATGTTATTTTTCTCATATAGATTACATGTATTTGCATTATAACATGATCCCTTAGATGATTTTTCCGATTGACTTGTGATATTGATGCTAGTGTAGTGATGTCGTGTTTAGAGATGTTAAGTCATATTAAGTTGATTTGCATGCTAGAGACACTTGTATTTCACTAAGTCTTATAGGTTCTAGAGTGCTAGATCATAGTCATGGTTTCTTAGTTTGTCGAGGTTTAATCGCTTGTTTATATTTAGAATTTAGGATATTCTCTTAATAATAAAATACATGGATATTTAAAAATTGGAGAAAATTGGATTTTATTGCTAGTTGTATGGCTAGGTGTCAAATGGCTAGTAGCCGGCTCATATTTATATGAGTAGTCTAGGGTTGAATGAGATGGAGCGAAACGCACTCATTCAGAAATTTGTTGAAAAAAAAGAGGAAAAAAAATAAGTGTCATGTATAATTGATCACGAGTGGGCTCTTTAGTACTTGAGTTATTAAGTTCTTAGGGGACTTTGTGCCTAATGACCTAAGGCTTGTATAGTCTGGGATCCACTAACCTAACACTCGCTACATGGGTACTATTGTATAAGTCTTTTGTAGACCTCACTCATTGCACAATCAAATAAGCATGTTTGTGTTGTTTAGAATAAAAGCATGATTCCATAGAAAACTCCGATATAAGAATTGAAGTGTTATAAGTTATTTTGAGTCTAGCTTTTATTCTATTTATAAATTTGTGATTGTCTTGGTGAGTAGTGAGTCATGACTGTTGATCTAGTTGTGATAGTATATCTGTAAGCATTTGCACACATGCACGTCTCTGGTTTGTAGGTTGATTTGTGAGATTTGACTGAACTTTATGCGAATAACTGTATTTACTGAGGTGTTGCTTGTTGATTGGTTTAGTTATTCTATGGGGATCGTTGCATTCATATTAGTTGCATTCATGTATTTTTATTTTCTTGTTCTTTGAGTCTGTTTATGCTTGAGGACAAGCATCGGTTCAAGTTTGGGGGTATATTGAGTGACATTTATGACACTTTATAATGCTCTAATAAGCTTTGAATTGATGTATGTGTACTCAAGTTGTTAAGTGTTTTAACGTGTTTTCTAGTATTTTTGCATTTTAGGCATTAATCTGCGAATCAGGTAGAATTAGCGTTGATTTGGTGCTAATTTGGTGTCAAGGTGATGTTGGAATAAAAGCTCGTGGAAAGCCGGCTCAAAGCAGCAAGGAAGAAGATGAAATCTAAGTTTTTCCCAGAAGGACAGCGTGCCCGCGCTGTAATAGCGCGTGGCCAGCGCCAGGATTCCAGAAAGGCAGCGCGCCCGCACTGTGACAGCGCGCGGCCGCGCCGGTTAGAAAAGCATAAATCCTGATTCTAATGCCATTCTAATTGGGGAGACTTCCAGATTGGTTAGGGCTACTATATATATTCAAATAAGAATATTTTGAAGATATATATCAAGGAAGAGACATATCATAGCTAAGGAAAAGACGGCAAGAGATCCTATAACACAATTCAACAAAGGCGAAGACGAACTAGTTTATTCTTGTGAATCTTTGTTTTGAGTTGTAATCTTGGATGCTCGTTTCTTGTTTTGTTGACCCTATACTCTGGTGTTAACTTTGGTTTATTTATTTGTTATAAAGACTACAGTTTTTTATACCATGCTTTCATCGAAACCCACGTTAATGATGAGTCTGATTATGGGCTAATCATTGTCGTGGGGTTCTAGCGGATTTATTTATGGATTTCTTTAGTTAATTTGTTTCAATACCTTAGTATGTGGTGATTGTATGATAGCCTAGTATTGGTTGTGCGTATTCGTCTTATGAGCATCGCGAACTTATAAGATAGTGTGTTAATTCTTAATGAAGCGAAAGTGAATTTAAGGATTTAGAACTTGCCATGCTAGCATAGGTTCATGTATTGTGATGCATGATTCGTAGGTATTTTAACCATCTTACTTACCCTATGTAATCAAGATGGATAACTTATGCTTAAACCGTTATGTTGTCAAATTCTATAGACATATATGGTCTCAATATAATTGATGTCTATTCAGCTTCTCTCTCTTTTGTGGATGTCTGGTAGTATGGTACTCGTGCAACGAAAGTTGGCGTTTATCAGTTTCGTGTTATCTGATTAGTGTCATCACCATTGCATGTTAAGGTTGAGAACAATAAGGCTATTGAATGAAGTAATTAATGAAGTTAGAATCTCATGTTTGTCATATATATTAATTCATTCAATCTTATTCTCGTAGTTATAATAGTTAGCTAATTCTTAGTTATAAACAACCACAATTTGTTATCATCTTAGCATTGAATAATAACCATATCATCGGTGTATAAGTGCATAAATTAATTAATCAACCCAAGTAGTCTCTGTGGGAATGAACTAGAAAAGATTCTATACTACTTGCGAACTCGTAGACTTGCGTGTATTATTAGCGCAGTGTTTAGTGACTAACATAAACATCCAGTGAGTGTGTGGGTGAATTTGGTGTTTTAGGTGCTTCAATTGTTAAGAATTTTGGCTGTGACTCCATATTTATTGGAGTCACATCAATCTGACTTTGAGATGGTGCAGTGACTGGGTCTTTAGCTCCAGTTTACACTGTGTGTGTTCCCTGTGCATCCCCAAGGGTTTTTGATCTTTTCTTTCTAGCATAAGTTTGTGGTGAACTTGTGTCCCTATCCCTCTTGATTTGTGCTCCTGGTTGGGAGCTTATTTCAATAGTAACATCATTTTGGGAGGATGAAACTAGAATTGAGCTTATTTACTTATTAGGAACCACAGTTTGTTGGGAAACTGTGGTGTGGCTAGGCTTGGGTACACTTATCTCACCAGCCTTATCTTAGGGTTTCTTTGATTTTAACCCTGTCCCTCACCTTGCTCACTCACCTTCACACTCCCCTCTTTGTGTTTTGTAGATTTTGCAACTGATTTCTTTTGAAAGAAACCAGAGGGGGCTTTCTTAGTTTTGGATTTTGAAATTATTGGTTTGGTAGCTTAGGTAGGCATCTGTTGGATCATTGACACAGATTCCATAGCTACACTAGAAGGCAAAGAAATTTGTGAGGTTGGAAGAGTGGAGCCATGACTGAAAAATAGAATAGGGGTACCTCTTTATGGTGATTTGCTCTATTAAGATCTGCAATAATTCTTCTTTCTTGAACCCAACAAATCAGCTTGTTGGTTGGGTTCTCAATTGCAATGTCCTCAATAAGATGGTTAGCAAGCATCATAAAGAATCTAGCATAATAGACACTTTTACCTATCTTATTGAGTTCTCTTAACTTAAAACCTAACTCAAATATGATTAAGTCACTGAAGTTAAAGTACTTATCAGTAACTAGCATATAAAGCATGTTAAGCATGGAAATGTTAACAGAATTAAAGTTACTAATCTTACCAGAAAATACCTTAGTTACCACATCACACAAAAAGCTCCATTCCTTTCTAAGACCTAACCTCCTAATTTCACTTAACTTAGAAGTAGAAAGTGCATAGCCCATGGAATTTAGCATGTTAACTATATCAGTGTCTGTGTGTGGAACAGTAGCAGTGTTATCTGGAATTCTAAAGCATGTTTTGACAATGTCACTATTAATGCAAAACTGTTTACCTTTGAGAGTGAAAGTTATGGTCTTATCAGTTGAGTTGTACACGGCAGTTGTCCATATCTCCTCTACAACCTCACAGTAGATTGTGGGAGATTCCAGCATCGCATAGTTGAGTTTAAAGCCTTTCACAAAATCCATCATTTTGTGAAAATCTCCAGACTGTTGAATCTCCTTGTTCACTAGAGCTCTGAAATTGTTCTTTTCATAGATATATCCAGTTTGAGACATGATTTTGACTACAGGTGCCATTGCTAAAGATTTGAAATATGCATAGAGAGAATTTGCTTTTGAGGAAGAAAGGAAGTTAGAGGCAATCGAATTGAGAATGATAAAAGAGTAGAATAAAAATAAATTTTGCTTTTATACTATCTCGGAAATAAACTGTCAAAAATAATAAAGTGAAATAAAGTAACCAATCAAAATAGTCCAGAATAGCCGTTTAAAAAAATAAATAAACTGTAAAAATTTTGTCACTTATTCGTCGTGTTGTGCTTACAAACTGTAAGTATACTCGATGGATAACATTCAGAGTTTTAACGGCTAAGATTGAGATAATTCGACGGATGAGGATAAATCAATTATCCGTCTGGTTATGAAATAATCCAAAAAAGTAATTATTTTTGTTAAAAAAATAATATTCCGACGGATGACCAAACCCGGTGGATAATGAGCATCCGTCGGGATGTAAGTTTTGACTTAGCCAAAATTTCATCCAAAACTGAAAAATCAATTAATTTTCTGGCTGCATTAAAACTTGCAAAAATATCTGAAATAATTCAAGAATAATTAAGCATACCTAACTCACTTACCAACCTTGAAAAGGTGGATTCATCAAGTGGCTTGGTAAATATATCTGCAAGCTGCTTTTCACTTGGAACAAAATGAAGTTCCACAGTACCATTCATTACATGCTCCCTAATGAAGTGGTACTTGATGTCTATGTGCTTTTTTCTTAAATTCTGCACTGGATTTACAGTGATGGCAATTGCATTTATGTTATCACAGAAAATGGGAATTCTATCCACTTGTAGACCATAGTCCAACAATTGGTTTTTCAACTACAAAATATGTGCACAACAACTACCAGCATCAATATATTCAGCTTCAGCTGTAGAGGTAGAAACTGAATTTTGTTTTTTACTGAACCAGGACACTAGCTTGTTCCCTAGAAATTGACAGGTTCCTGTTGTACTTTTTCTGTCTATTTTACAACCTGCATAATCTGCATTTGAATACCAGTTAGATCAAAACCAGAATCTCTAGGGTACCAAATGCCAAGTTTTGGTGTTCCCTTGAGATATCTGAAATTCTCTTAATAGCTACTAAGTGAGATTCTATAGGATCAGCCTGAAATCTAGCATAAAGACAAGTAGCAAATATTATATCTGGCCTACTAGCTGTTAAGTACAGAAGTGAGCCACCCATGCCCCTGTAGCTTGAAATATCCACAGACTTTTCAGTAGTGTGTAATTTAAGCTTAATTGCAGTGGCCATGGGAGTTTTTGCAGATGTGCAATCCATTAGATCAAATTTTCTTTAAAAGATCATGAATATATTTAGTTTGACTAATGAATATTCTATCACTAACTTGCTTAACTTGTAAACCAAGAAAGTAAGTTAGTTCTCACATCATGCTCATTTCATACTTATTTTGCATCAATTTGGCAAACTTTTTGCAAAGTTTTTCATCTGTAGAGCCAAATACAATATCATCAACATAAATTTGAACAAGTATAATAGAGCCATTAACATTTCTAAAGAATAAGGTTTTTTCAACAGTACCTCTTGTGAAGTGATTTTCCAAAAGAAACTTTGATAAAGTGTCATACCAGGCTCTAGGTGCTTGCTTCAGTCCATACAGTGCCTTCAAAAGATAGTAGACATATTCTGGAAAATTTGGGTCTTCAAAACCAGGAGGTTGACTAACATAGACTTCCTCCTCCAAATCTCCATTCAGAAAAGCACTTTTGACATCCATTTGATAGACCTTGAAATTGGCTTGGGCTGCATAAGCTAAGAAGATTCTAATGGCTTCAAGTCCTTGCAACAGGAGCAAAGGTTTCATCAAAATCTATTCCTTCTTGTTGACAGTAGCCCTTAGCAATCAATCTAGCTTTGTTCCTGACCACTATGCCATTTTCATCCATCTTGTTTCTGAATACCCATTTGGTGTCAATTGGATTCTTTCCTTTAGGTTTGGGTACCATCTTTCATACCTTATTTCTTTCAAATTGGTTTAGCTCCTCCAGCATAGCTAAAATCCAATCAGGTCCAACAAAGCTTCTTCTACCTTCTTTGGTTCTTCCTTAGATAGGAAGCTGATATATAGACATTCTTCTTGAGTTGCTCTTCTTGTTTGAACTCTAGAAGATGCATCACCAATGATGAGCTCAAAAGGGTGATCTTTAGTCCATTTTCTTTGTTGAGGTAGATTAGCTCTAGATGAAGAGGTCTCATTGTTGTCTTGATGTGTGACTGAGTTATAATTATAAGAAACTCCCCTTGAGTTTGTGAATCTTTGATTTAAGAAAGGGGAACTTTCTGTAGGTGATCTATTCTGACTTTTAGCTTCTCTTAATGTTCCGACGGATGATGTACTTTGTATCCCGACGGATGAAGCTGACTGTCTCCCGACGGATAAGGCAGATTGTCTCCCGACGGATGAAGCATTTTACAACTCGACGGATGTTGAATTATGTGCTTCATTAGTTGTATATTTTTCTATATTATCCTTATTCACTATTTCTTGATCACTTTCATCATCACTGTCATCACTAACCAACTCCACATTATCAAACTTGAGGCTTTCATGGAAATCTCCATCTTGCAGTCCTTCAATCTTTTTGTCATCAAAAACAACTTGTATTGATTCCATAACAATGTTGGTTCTTAGATTGTAGACCCTATATGCCTTTCCCACAGCATATCAAACAAAAATTCCTTCATCTGCTTTAGCATCAAACTTCCCATGTTGATCAGTTTGATTCCTCAAGATATAACATTTGCAGTCAAAGACATGAAGAAAATTTAGAGTTGGATTCCTATTCTTGAACAATTGGTAAAGTGTCATACGCTTTTATTGATTAATCAAAGAAATATTCTGAGTGTAGCAGGCAGTATTCACAGCTTCGGCCCAAAATATGTTGGTAACTTTGATTCTTCAAGCATTGTTCTTGCAGCTTCAATAAGAGATCTGTTCTTTCTTTCCACTACTCCATTTTGTTGTGGAGTTCTTGCTGCAGAAAACTCATGCATAATCCCATTATCTTCACAAAATGATCTTATCACAGAATTCTTGAACTCAGTTCCATTGTCACTCCTGATTCTTCTTACTTTAAAATCAGGATGATTGTTGACTTGCCTTATGTAATTGATGATGATTTCACTAGCTTCATCTTTAGACTTTAGGAAATATGTCCAAGAGAACTTTGAAAAATCATCCACAATTACTAGGAAAAATCTTTTCCTTGAGATAGACAACACATTGACTGGTCCAACCAAATAAATCCATGTGTAACAATTGCAAAGGTTCTTCAATTGTTAAATCAAGCTTCTTTTTGAATGATACTTTGATCTGCTTTCCTTTCTGGCAGGCATCACAGAATCCATCCTTAGTAAACTCCACTTGAGGAATACCTCTAACTAGTTCTTTCTTGACAATCCCATTCATGGTCTTGAAGTTTAGATGGGACAGCTTCTTGTGCCATAGCCAACTTTCATCTTGACTTGCTTTACTGAGAAGACAAGTGACAGATGCTGTATTAGATGAGTTGAAGTCAGCTAGATACACATTTCCTTTCCTCACTCCAGTGAGAACCACTTTGTTGCTCATTTTGTTTGTCACAACACGGGCTTCTGAATTGAAGGTTACTGAATTGCCCTTATCACAAAGCTGGCTGATACTCAACAAATTATGTTTGAGACCATCCACTAGGGCAACCTCTTCAATGATGACATTGTCTTTTGAAATCAAGCCATATCCCACAGTATAACCCTTATTGTCATCTCCAAAAGTAATACTTGGGCCAACTCTCTCCTTGAACTCTGTGAGCAGGGTAGAATCTCCAGTCATGTGCCTTGAGAAACCACTATCCAGATACCAAAGATTCTTCTATTTCCCTGCACACATCAAAATCAAATCAAGTTGATTTTGGTACCCAAGTTTCCTTAGGTCCTGCCTTGTTGGCTTTCTTCTTTGGTTTCTTAGGTTTGATCTCATTTGACTTAGGGATTTCTGATTCATCCTTAGTCATCTGAGTTGAACCTTTGAAACCAGTCATTAAAATAGAATTATCATGCACATTTTGATTAACAGGAAAAGGCATGCTATTTGCAAACATGTTATTCCAATAAGGCATGCTAAATGGCCTTTGAGGCATACTAAATAGCAGCATAATAAGGATTAGGTGCAAATGGCATATTAGCAAATTGTGCATTCATATTCTGAGTAGACATAGCATTCATAGGCATGGTAGGCATGGCAGTCATGTTGGGAAAAGATGGAGGTGCAGACATAGGAGTAGGCATGGCAAGTTTGCAATTAATAGACAAGTGATTAACACTTCCACACTTAACACATATTTTTCTTAGTGCATATTTATCAGGTGTGTAGTTGTTATATTTGTTAATTCCTACTTTCCCATTTCTATTATTTTTCTTTTTAGTTTCTGTTTTAACCTCAATCTTTTCTAATCTGTCATTCAATTACTTGATGGACAGATGACCAACATTAACTTTCCTGTCTTTCTTAACTTGACTAGATTCTCCTCGAATAAAGTTCTTAGAAACTGATCCATATTTCTCATTTAACTTAGCTAGTTTAGCTTTGCTAATAGGTTTACTCAGACAGGATGTGGCTCTTTGTCACTCGACGGATAATCCTTCTGATTATCTAACGGATGATCTTCATCATCCGTCGAGTCCACATCTGTCAACAATCCTTCAACCAAATTGGACTCAAGCTTCTCTTTACTCTTCTTCCAGGCTGCATCACAAAAGGACTCAATACCTTGAACTTTAGTGATTTGAGCATGGACATCTCTAGATGATTTCCATGCTTTAATCACTTCCTGTTCTCGTTCAAGCTGCTTCTTTAAAATCTCTTTTTTCTTCAAGGACTCAGTTAATTCATCCTTAGCAATCTTACACTCAATTCTCAATTTTTCAAATTCAATAAAATGATACTCTAGCACATTATTCCTCTCACTTAAAAACAAATTATTTTCTTTAATTTTAGCATTTTCCTTAGTGAGGGACTTAAGTGTAACACGCAAGTGATATAATTCTGTGGACATGTCATTTATGGCATCATTACACTCAGCTTTCAGATAAATGTGCTAGGTTAGTGGTGATTACCTGATTACGTGAAGAACTTGTTTCTGTTTCATCAGACTTGGCCATCAGGGCTAGATTGACATAGTTTGTTTCTTCATCTTCATCCAAACCATCTGCAGCCCGGTCATTCTCCTGTGTGATGAAAGCCCTTTCCTTTTGTTTGAGCAGCTCAAAGTATTTCTGTTTATAATCAACAGGCTCAAACTTTTTCTTGCTAGAATCAGACTTTCTACATTCACTTGCAAAATGCCCATGCCAAGCCACATTTGAAATACTTGAATTTGAATTTATCTACCATGTTTCTACTTGGCTTGGCTGCTCTAAAATTCTTTTTGAATTTGAGCTTGGAATATCTTCTGGATAGGAATGCTAGATGTTCATCAATATCATCCATGTCATCTTGGCTCAAGTGATCTTCATTTTCAGCTACCAGCCCTTTACTCTTGCTTTCACAGACCTTTGATGTAGACTCAATAGCTTCTACCTTCATCTCTTTCTCTTTCTCTAGCTCAGCAACCAGTTCTATGGACCCTCCTTTCTTCCTTCCTTTATCCATCCTCTCATCTTGCTCTATTTCAAGCTCATAAGTTTTAAGGATGCCATACAGTCTCTCCAAGGTAAACTCCTTGTAATCCTGTGAATTTCTCAATGAGACTGTCATTGGTTTCCACTCTTTTGGAAGAGATCTCAGGAACTTGAGGTTAGAGTCTTTTGTTTGATAGACTCTTCCATGCAACTTTAGAGCATTTAGTAGCTTTTTAAATCTACTAAATATATCAGTGAGAGACTCATTATCTTCACAGTGGAAGTGCTCATATTGCTGAATTAGCAGCTGCATCTTATTCTCCCTTACTTGCTCAGTATCATCACAAATAATCTGGATAGTGTCCCATACCTCTTTGGTTGTTTTACAATTAATGATGTTATCAAACATATCACCATCAACTCCATTGAACAATATATTCATGGCCTTCTTGTCTTTCCTGACTTGCTCAATATCAGGGTCTGACCATTCATGCCTTGGTTTTGGAACAGATGGCTCATTACCAGTTGCAGCTCTCATTGGTACATGAGGACCTCTTCTCTATGCAATCCACATAGGCCTCATCTTGGGAAAGAAGATGTAGGTGCATCTTCACCTTCCAGTGGTGTTAATTATCTTTGTCCAGAAAAGGAATTTTAACTCCAATATCCTTCTTGTTCATCTTATTGTTTGTTGTGATATTTACGCTCTTTGTACTTCAAGAGCTTGCTCTGATACCAATTGTTATTCCCTAACAATACAACAAGAATTACAGAAGGGGGGGTTGAATGTAATTCTGGCTACTTATTCAAGATTTTTAAAAACAGTTCTAACTCAACAAATATATAAGTGTTTGATTTGCAGATTGCGGAATGAAGTAGTTATATAAATCAAAACACAAAGTAATAAAAACACAAGCTTTTAAAACTTTCTGGTGGATTTAAAAGTATCCACCAGATATATATATATATATATATATATATATATATATATATATATATATATATATATCGAATGAGAACCCTGTGAAGCTTGAATAGCGCACAGCTGCTTACAAGTAGAACAAACAAACTACAGAGAAATTCTTGAGAAGTACAGCTTTTTCTATCTCTCTTTGAAATGTGTTTGCTTAGTTGAATGTTCTACTAGCTACATTTGGTTTATATATCACCAAATTTACATGATAATAAGACAAGATAATAAAATAAAACATATCTAGTCTAACTCCATGCTGCTTCACTACTCTATTCCAGCATCTTTGAATATCTTCATAATAGCATGGAAATGGTAATGCTTCTTTGTTCTCAAAATCCTGCTTAACAGGCTGCCACATTCCTTTTGCAAACACCCAACGCATGTGACTGTGTTGTCACTGTCAACAGATATTTGAATTTGATCATCCATCGGGTACATGCTTGTCATCCGTCGGGTAGCTTTATTGATCATCCGTCGGGTAGCTTTGTTGATCATCCGTCGGGTAGCTATTTGTCACTTGACTCCATTTCACTTATACATAATTACAAGACATCTTATATTTTACAATTAATCAACCTATTCTGCATATCCACTAGTAGTCAACATGACTCATATGCTTCTACAAAATCTACACAAAGTTGTTTGCAGAAATGTGCTACAGATCTTATTTTTACATAAGCTACTCACCCGGTGGATGTCAAATCGTCATCCGTCGGGACTATATTTGATCATCCGTCGAGTGCTACAAAATACACTAAGTTAAATCTACTAACATGTTTTATTTAATTTATCATCAAGTTGACAACATATTCCTAACAAATGACTTTGACACGTTTCCTATATTTTTGTGTTAAAACTGGGCTCCATATATTTATATATACTGTAATTTTTTTTACTATAAATCATGATTTGAAATTTGTTATAACCAAAATTTGGTACAATAAATATTCGGATCAAAGTCGGGTCAACATAACTGAATTTGGGTGGATGCCAAGGAAATGGGTTTTCGCGGACGAGTTGGCGCGAGCCAAACCCCTTGGACAGCTTGGCACGAGCCAAAACCCTTGGACAAGTTGGCGTGCTAAAACCCTTGGACAGGTCAGGGCAAGCCCTTACCTTTGGACAAGATAGGGCGAGCCCTAAATGTTTGGTTGATAGATTCCTTGGACAGATTCCTCGAACATGATTACTTTGACAGATTCACATATTAGATTTTCATGGAGGTGGTTAAGGCGAGACCTAACCGTTAAATACGTTAGGGCGCACCCTATAAGTTAGAATGATAAAAGAAAAGATCAAAGGCTGATGACATAAGGTGGCGCCAACTATACAGAATTATTTGGACGTGCCCTTAGCTTCTACTTGGCGTAGAGTATAATTGTTTGGGCTCACCCTTAGATTCTACTTGGCACATAATGCAACTTTGACATCCTACTTGGACGGACTCTTTGGATACTTCAGGAGGACAATGAAAGATTATTACTAACATATTTTTTGCAGGTACTCTATTGAAGAACTCTTTCCTGTAATGCAACCACGGGAAGGCGGTGTCCATGGTCAGAGACCTCCAGGGGTATGCCTAGACGGAAGGCCTACTCCTGTAATCAGTGAGTGTCCTCATTGGGGATGTGGGGTAAACTTTGGTGTGTCCTTTGGGATCTCTGTCTCTGCAGTCAACGGGTGTCCTCGTTGGGAGACTTTGAAGTATCCTGCACTTTGCACCCAAAAGCTTGGGAACAATTGTCCTGCAATCTGGTAGGGGCTCCTTATCCGAGGGACAAGGATGCGTCCAACATTTGGGGTGAACCACGACTATACTTGCGTCCACGGATTAGAGAAACAGCTGGTAGCGGAGGGTTATCCTTGGCCAGGAGATGCCTTATCCGTGAATACTCGAAGTCGCGGACGAGCTTTGAGCTTTTGTGTTTGGGCCTCATCGGTGGACATTTCTAAAGTTAGTAGAAGACGATTTCCGGTAGGTTTCCTGTTGGGCCTCAAGACAAGAGATCTAGGCCCATTAGGTTTCTTGTTCCCCAAGAACTACGTTGGCTTGATTCCCTATAAATAGAGATACTGTAGACAAATAGCAAGGGGTCAAAAGCTAGAGCCTTAAAGAGACACCACCAGCCCTAAGCAATCTCAGCCCCCAATTCATCAGAACCACCACACTCCGCTCAATTTCAGGTAAAGAACCACCATCATAGATTTTAATTCTGGCGACGAACCTCAAATTTTGTTGTTACCAAATTACTCCGCCAACAAAATTGATATGTATTTTTTTGAAATTTGACATGGTAAGTAGCCCATTCGATGCAGCAAACATTCGTTCTTCAATTAGTATCTCCCTTTCAAATATTTTTTCAATTTCTCAAAAGAAAAATAAATTACCTATATGATTTGCATGCATTAACCATCAAATACCGGAAAGACTCTATCTTTGAATGCGCGGCCAATAACTGTGCACTTGTGTCGTGCGGAACCTTGTTTAAAGAAGTCGGTATTAATATTTTTATAAAACCAACGCCGTGACTTTGACAATTCAATTTGCTTAACTTTTGTTAACAAACATCCAAACTATCATGGTCTCTTTTGTGATTCCAATTTCCAAATTCACTAGGAAAATGTGCATAGTCTAGAATATAATCAGGAAGTACATGCTATGATACTAGACATAGAAACGTTTCGTTTCGTGTCGTTTACAAACGTTACGTGTATTTTCGTTTTCGTGTACTAAATCTTAAATCCGAATATGACCTGAATTTGCATTCGTGTACTAATTTGGTGACACTAACCCCAAACTAATATATTCGTGTTTACCCGCTTTAGTACACTAAAGTACGCGCATTATATACAAAAAATATTAATTGTTTAAAAATGTAATAGAGTGCTCACTCACGTAGTCGAGGAATAATAAAATATATTTTAGTATTTACAATTATATATATATTATTTCGAATAGGTAAAATTCACATTTGGTATTTAATATATATATATATATATGTATATTATATATTTTTAAAATTTTAATTATTTATTTATTCCGTGTACTTTCGTTCCGTGTCATGTACCTATATCGAAAACCCAAACCCGACACTAATGATATTTGTGTTTTTTCGTGTTTGTGTACTTTCGTGTTCGTATACTTTCGTGTTCGTGTACCAAATTTTCGAATCCAAACACTAATTATTCGTGTCATTTCGTACCGTATTCACATGTCGTATATGTATTGTCAGGTCTATATGATACATTCCTCTCACTTCAAATAAAAGTTTAATTTAGGGATATTCTAAATGTTATTATAGGAAAAATTAAATTTTTTTCATTTAATATCATGTAATATTTTGACTTTTAAATTATATTATTGTAGTTTTGACTTCAATAATCCGACATCAACCTGTCAAGTAAACATTAGTCAAACGTTATAAATTTATAAAACTTTGTCAATAGTATTATCGTACAATTAATATTATTGTATGGTGCCATCTTTTAAATTTTTCATAATTTTCATAATTTATCTATACATTTTTCCCTACTAAGTCACTAATCCCCTCTCCCATCATCGATACGATACTTCAAATAAGTATTTCAACTCCTATCCCGTTGCATAATCATAATTGCTAAA
The DNA here is from genome assembly GCF_009905375.1 of Apium graveolens. Taxonomy (NCBI): domain Eukaryota; kingdom Viridiplantae; phylum Streptophyta; class Magnoliopsida; order Apiales; family Apiaceae; genus Apium; species Apium graveolens. The sequence goes on from NC_133652.1 coordinate 298,610,175, forward strand.
TTTTTAATATTGGTTGAAAATATTAAACTAATACTTAATGTGTGTGAGCATGTGTGTTTGTGGGCGAGTGTGTGTTTATATTTAATTCGCCCGAGAGTATATATGAAATGTGCGTATGTATGCGGCTCTGTCAAAAAATTCAGAAGAGTTTACTTTTCAAAGTTTAACTAAAAATATCATGGGGTATCTTATTTATGAATATTTCAAATATTATCATTGTAAAATTGCGTTATTTCATTTGATTCAATAAATTTAAGAAATTAACAGGTCCTAAGAATTTAGATGCCGTAAACAAATTTTTAAAACGGTACTTCTTTTATAAATTGTCATGTATAATATTATGTTGTCGGGAAAATTTGCCAAAAAAAAATTTTCAAAAAATGTTTTTCCCCGAAAAAAATTCCACGAAAATGTTCTCAGGAAAATTTTCCGAGAAAAATTTTTGGGAAAAAAATTCCTGATAAAAAATCCCCGGATAAAATTCCCTACAAATGTTTGTTAAGAAACTTTTTTCGGGAAAAGTTATTTAGGAAGAAATTTGCACAAAATATGCTCAGAAAAAAAATTCCCAAAAAAAGCTTTTGGAAAAAATTTCCCTCCTGAGAAAATTTTCTAGAGAAAAAAAATTTCGAGATGAATTCTTGGAAAAATTTTCCGGAGAAAAATTTTCCGGGAAAAAAAATCCTGTGTAAAAACTTTTCCGCTATAAAGTTCTTGGGAAAAAATTCTCAAGAAAAGTTTCTCGGGAAAAGTTTTCTGAAAAAAATTCTCGAAAATTTATCTGAAAAAAATTGTAAAATAAATTGAGAAAAATTTCATTTGAAATAACATGTATTTTGCTAGTATTTCAAATTCTTATTTTTAAATTTATTTTTTTATTATTTTGAATGTGAACAAATTTTAAATCTAAATTTTAATATTTATCAAACAGCTGATTTGACATGATTTGAAATGAAATTAATATACATGTTCACAAATGAATTTAGTATTTCTCTGTTTCCTAATTTTTATACATTCTATGTTGCTGATTTTATACAATAAAACACAAACATTTGCACACCTTTTTTCTCTCTCTAGGAGGGATCCACTGGATTTTTGTCGAACTACTATCCATGATCAGTACTATATCCTTGAATAATATCTGAAACCACTTCTTAGATTTTCAATTATTGTAGAAGAAAGATAATAAAATTAAATTAGGCACCTTACCCTAACATTTTCATATTTAATATTTTTTATGGACTCCTTGTTTAACATAATATCAGAATTTCATTTCAAAAGAAACTCATCCTTATTTATTTAATTTTAACCTATATATGTATGATTATTAAAATAATTACTATGTAAATGTTTGCATTGATTTTAATATTATTTAAAAAAATGACCACATTTTTAGGAAAAAAGATGTTGATAAGAAAATATGAACTATGTCAATATCACTTAGAGGTTGTTTGCTTTAAGAAGTTATATAGGATTAAATTCACAAATCGGATCAAATTGGTACGAGATTTAGATATCATGTGTGTTTGGTTAAGAACACTATGTGTTGTTTAAAATATTCTAGAATTTTAATACTAATTATTTTTAAAATATTAATTTTAATATAATTTTCATAATTTTCTTTTCTTTTTCATTGATTTGATTTTATATAAAATATTACATTTAATTCAATAAATGAAAATAGTAGAAATAAATTTGATTGCGCATACTCCTCCCTTTATCCATATTCCACTATGATATGAAAAAAAATCACTAGTGGGGATTTGAGGAATGGATTTAGAAAAAAAAATCACGAATAAACACCACCAATAGAGTTGGAATGAAGAAATCATATATATTTGGATTTAACTTATCGAACCAAACAACCCCTAATCCGATCAATATGTGATTGTGGGTTAAAATTCGACCAAAAATATTTAAATGATTAGTTCGATTTATTTTGATCAGATATACAATCTTAAAGAATTATTTACGTTTTTTTCGATAATAAACCTTAAGTTAAGTTCTGATAATAATGTGGGTGTTAATGTGAAAAGCTGTTACAAATAATTTAAATTCAAAATCTGATCAGTTTTGATTTTTTCAATGAAGCAGTTTAATTCAGACTTTAACTGTGTTGACAGTTTCATTTTTCCTCTCCTATAAATAGAGGCTAAACTGAATGTATAAGATATATACACACGACATTCTCTTCAACGTCTCTGCATTTCTCTCCCAAAAGTCCTGAAGTGCTGATATTTTCCGGCGACTGAGGTGCTGGTCGAAGTGGAGCTTTTGTTGCTGCTGTTAACATAAACTCCGAGCTGTTTTATCCTGGTGGAGATATTGTGCGCATCCCAAACGCAGCAGGTAGGGGCAATATTCTCTTCAAGAGCAGCCAGGACTTCGAGCAAGGCCTGGTGACTCAGCTGTTATCATTTTTCTTGGCATTTTGTATCTGTGAACCTTTATTTCAGTCACTGTTAAAAGCTATGGTTTCGGGTACATCTTTCTTTCTCTCTTCGTTATTTCAGTTACTGATTTTGTTTACCTGCATGTTTTGTTTTGTTAACTGTGGTCTTGGCCTAAACTTGCTAAATTCTTTATACACTTGCTTCTATGTTGCTATATTTGTTAGTGAGATTTACAACATTCTTGAAGAGAATATTAGTTATATAGAATTTAGCATAATGGTTAACGAAAGTGAGGTTATCGTTGGTGGTGGTAGCAGTTCGGGTGCAACTGCCGGGGCCATTGATTGGACCACCTATAGTTTCCCACAGGCTGTTGAACTAACCGGTTTACCGGAGAAATTTAACGGTGGCATTGGCTTTTCTCGCTGGCAGAAAAGGATGAAGTTGTGGTTGACTATAAAGGGTCTGTGGCCGGTTGTGGAATATGAGAAACCAGAAGTGGATCAAGAGAAGGCTGACACAGTTAAGGCTTTTGCGAAGTGGGCTGAGAAGGATGGAGTGGCTAGGGCGGCCATTCTGGCGGCACTAACAAACACTTTGTTTGATGTATATTCTTCTGATGCCTACTCTGCAAAACTCTTATGGGAGAAGCTGGACCAGACACATAATACTGACTCACAAGGTGTAGAAAAGTATTCTGTGGCAAGGTTCCTCGAGTTCAAGCTGGTGGACAATAAGTCTATGACTGAGCAGGTGCATGAATTCGAGATGATAGTGCATGCTTTGAAGGAGTCTGGAATGAATCTCCCGGAGAAGTTTAAGGTGATGAGTGTGATTGAAAAACTCCCGAAGTCTTGGGAAGAGTTCTCTCTCTCCCTGAAAAGACAGAAAGGAGAGATCACCTGGACCAACCTTATGCTGGACATCTCGGTGCGAGAACAACACAAGTCCAAACAGGGACATGTGATGCCAACTGAACACGGTACCTCAAAGGTAAACATAGCAACTGTAGGACAAAAGAGGAAGGCTTTGGCTAAGAAAGCTAATAGTAATAAACCTAAGAGTGACAAGGACAAGGCCAAGAAACCCAAGGCAAACAAACCATGCTGGTCTTGTGGGCAGGTTGGGCACTGGAGTAAGGACTGCCCTACGAAGAAAGCGAAGAAAACCGAGGTAGCGCAAGCAAATGTTGTGCTTGGAACCGCAAGTGGGCCTGTAGTGAACATGGTTATTGGTGAGGCTACGGCTTCTGAAACCGACGTTGACCGGTATGTATCCTACAACCCTGTGATATTTTCTACCTATCTGTCAAATGAATGGTTGATAGATACTGGAGCTAATGTACATATTTGTGCTGATATTAGTTTATTTGTATCTTATCAACAGAGTCATAGCCTGACTGTGAAGATGGGGAATGCTAGTGTTGCTCAAGTACATGGAGTTGAAAACGTGGATCTGAAGTTCCCTTCAGGACGTATTCTATCTCTGACGAGAGTGCATCATGTTCCCAACATGCGTAGAAATATAATAAGTGGAAGCTGTTTAGTTTCTAGTGGTTTTGAAATTTCGTTCAAGTGTAATAAAGTAGTTCTTATTCACACTGGTACATTCTTTGGCAAGGGTTACTTGTCAAATGGTTTATTTGTTATTAATGCGGATCCCGTTTTGGGAAATTTGAATAATAATGTTATTCCTACTGTTAACTGTATTGAATCCTCAAATATATGGCATGCTAGACTAGGTCATTTAAACTTTGGTGCTCTTAAGAACATGATGAGCTTAGAGTTGATTCCAAAATATACCATAGAAAAGAATTCTAAATGTCAAGTATGTGTGTCTGCTAAACAGATAAGGAAACCTTTTCATAACGTTGTTAGGGATTCAGACTTGTTAGATTTAGTACACACTGATATTTGTGAATTTGGTGGTGTGTTGACCAAGGACCGGTTTAGATACTTCATTACTTTTATAGATGATAGTAGTAGATACTGTTATATTTATTTACTTAGACATAAGGATGAAGCACTTAGTAAATTCATTAAATATAAAACTGAAGTAGAAAAATAAACTAGTAAGCTACTTAAAAGATTGAGATCTGATAGAGGTGGTGAGTATACGAGTAATGCTTTTAATGAATTTTGTGCAAACAATGGTATAGTTCATGAAGTTACTCCACCATACACACCAGAGTCTAATGGGGTTGCTGAGCGAAAGAACAGAACATTTAAAGATATGATTAATAGTATGCTTATTAACTCTGGGTTGCCAAAATACATGTGGGGAGAGGCTCTAAATACGTCTTGCCATTTTTTGAATAGAGCCCCTCTGAAACACATGGATAAAACACCCTTGGAGTTATGGAAAGGCAGGATGACTAGTCTTAAGTATCTTCGTGTGTGGGGGTGCCTTGCTAAGGTGCTTGTTCCTGAACATAAGAGAAAGAAACTAGGTCCAAAGACTGTTGACTGTATCTTTCTGGGCTATCTTGAAACCACTACAGCTATGAGATTTTTAGTGTTAAAATCTGACATAGATGGTATAGTGGCAAACACGATAGTTGAATTTCGAGATGCGACATTCTTTGAGGATGTCTACCCTATGAAGACTGGAATACCTGAAACGACTTCTGAGGAAGATCCTACTCACACATCAAGTTCTATTCCTGATCATGTGGAAAAGATGACAAATGTGGGGGCGGAACCTAGTAGTAGCTCTAGTCCTAAGGAACTAGAGGAACCAAGGAGAAGTAAGCGTGCAAAGGTAGTCAAGGATTTTGGAGGTGATTTCATCACTTACAATATCGAGGACGAACCTTTAACTTTCCGGCAAGCTATGGATTCTTCTGAGTCAAGGCACTGGAAGGGCGCTGTCAAGAGTGAAATTGACTCTATTGTTTCTAATGGAACATGGGAGTTGGTTGATCTCCCTCCTGGGTGTTCTACTATTGGGTGCAAATGGGTCTTTAAAAGGAAGCTGAACACTGACGGCTCAATAGATAAGTACAAAGCTAGATTGGTAGCTAAGGGTTTTAAGCAAAAGGAAGGAATTGATTATTTTGATACATACTCTCCGGTTGCAAGAATGGTAACAATCTGAATGCTTATAGTATTGGCTTCAGTCCATGGTCTTATCATCCATCAGATGGATGTAAAGACGGCTTTTCTTCATGGTGAACTTGAGGAAGAGATTTATATGGATCAGCCTGATGGATTTGTTGCATCAGGCAATGAAAGGAAAGTATGTAAGTTGATCAAGTCCATCTATGGCTTGAAACAAGCTCCCAGAGATTGGCATAAAAAGTTTGATGAAACTATATTGCCTTTCAGTTATAAGATTAATGAAAGTGATAAGTGTGTCTACACTAAAGTTAAAGGTAATGAGTGTGTTATTTTGTGCCTATATGTGGATGACATTTTACTGTTTGGAACCAATATTGAGATTATTAACGAGACTAAAGAATTCTTGAAAAGGCATTTTGAAATGAAGGATATGGGTGAGGCAAGTGTGATTCTTGGAATCAAACTGATTCAGTCCACTGAAGGAATAACCTTGACTCAATCTCATTATATAGAGAAATATATACTTGAGAAATATGGTTATTCACAGTGTAGAATCGCTAGTACACCTTATGATTTGAAAGTTTCCCTTGTCAAGAATACTTCAGGAGTGCCTGTGTCTCAGTTAAGGTATTCTCAGATTATTGGGAGCTTGCAGTATCTTGCTAACTGTACTAGACCAGATATTTCATATTCTGTGTCTAAATTGGCTAGATATATAAGCTGTCCAAACAGAACTCATTGGGATGCTCTTGATAGAGTACTTAGATATCTAAAAGGCACAATGTACCTTAGTTTACACTACAGGAGATTTCCTGGTGTGCTTGAAGGGTACAGTGATGCAAGTTGGATAGCTAAGAAGTCTGGTTCCAATGGAGTGACTGGATACGTGTTCACCTTGGCTGGTGGAGCAATATCCTGGAAGTCAAGCAGACAGACTATAATTACTCGGTCTACTTTTGAGGCTGAGTTGTGTGCACTTGACGCCACAGGGACGGAGGCTGAATGGTTACACGGACTTATGTCTGCAATACCTGTAGTAAGCAGACCGCTTCCTGCTATTGCTATTCACTGTGATAGTCGAACAACTATCGACAAGATTAGCAGTAAAAAGCATAATGCTAAAACTAAGAGACACATCCAAGTTAGACTCAAGTCTATAAGGGGTTTAGTGACTGATAGGATCATAGCTATAGAGTTCATAGGAACTCAGAATAATATAGCTGATCCTCTTACTAAAGGACTGGAACCTGCAGTGGTCCTTAAGTCAAGGTTGGGGATGGGACTGTCAACCCATCATAATTCATCAACAGTGGGAACCCAATACACATGAGAGGAGATCCCTCGAAGTGTATTCAATGGGTAATAACAATCTATAAGGATGAGTTGGTAGTACCTTTGCTACATATATGATACTATAGTATCTGAGTCTATCCCCTGTAAACCTAGAAGGTACTGACACTGCCAGAAAAGCAAGAGTGGTAAAACTCTGAATGGGATCAAGTCATTTGACGAGATAGAGGCAGTATATCTCTGGAGATGCCCAGCTAAGCGAATGTAATTGTGTGGTCGCAATTAGAGGATAGGGTTAATCCTTGAAGCATTCGATGAACAGGATCGAGACATGATCATTAATGTCTCAAAGCCGTAGATTGGCACCATAACCTTTGACTTGTCGTCGTCTATGGAATATGGTTATACTAAACGGATTAAGATTCAAGGTGAAACATTCCATCTGAGTCCGATAGCCATTGAAGTAGAGGAATTAGGAGGGTTCAAACCCGGAAGGGTACCGACTCTGAAAAAACAAGTCATGATGGGAAATTGATCACATTTCTGTATGGATTTGTGGGGGATTGTTAGAAAATTAGGATTTTAGAGCTTAATTTAATTATGTTCTTGATGTTAATCCTAAAATCTAATGATTGGAAATTGTTCAATGATATTTGAACTTAAATTTTCATGTATGGTTTTAAGAATTTTCTTAATGAAAACCATATGAAATGAGAGTTGAAGGTAGCTTGGAAAAGCTTGGAAAAATTTGAGAATGTTTGTCCCATATTGAAATAAATAAAGGAGGGTGTGTGCTTTATATGGTATTACCCACATGAGTAGTATACAACTACTAAGGTATGTTATGGTCCATTGTGTTGTTGTGTGCTTCACGCGCACACACACACGCGCGCGCCGCCGCCCCGCCACGCACCGGACCGGACCGGGTCGGGTCGAAGGGCGATTTGGGCGAATGTCTCGGCGTCTCACGTACGCGAGGCGACCTGGGCGAGGATTTTATTTATTTGAGAATTATTTTAATTCGAATTTATTTATCGGTGACTGGATTATTGGGTTGGGTACTGAAATAGGCTAAGTCACTTTGTTAGTGGGCTTAGTCTAAATACATTGAACCTGCAAATAATCTGATCTGTAACAAGTTCTGATATCAGAACTTAAGAACTGATGAATAAAATCAGAACTTAACAAGTTCTGATATCAGAATCAAAACTTAAGTACTGATGAATCAAATCAGAACTTAACTTAAGTTCTGATAATAATGTGGGTGTTAATGTGAAAAGCTGTTACAAATAATTTAAATTCAAAATCTGATCAGTTTTGATTTTTTCAATGAAGCAGTTTAATTGAGACATTAAGTGTGTTGACAGTTTCATTTTTCCTCTCCTATAAATAGAGGCTAAACTGAATGTATAAGATATATACACACGACATTCTCTTCTCTTCTCTTCAACCTCTCTGCATTTCTCTCCCAAAAGTCCTGAAGTGCTGATATTTTCCGGCGACTGAGGTGCTGGTCGAAGTGGAGCTTTTGTTGTTGCTGTTAACATAAACTCCGAGCTGTTTTATCCTGGTGGAGATATTGTGCGCATCCCAAACGCAGCAGGTAGGGGCAATATTCTCTTCAAGAGCAGCCAGGACTTCGAGCAAGGCCTGGTGACTCAGCTGTTATCATTTTTCTTGGCATTTTGTATCTGTGGACCTTTATTTCAGTCACTGTTAAAAGCTATGGTTTCGGGTACATCTTTCTTTCTCTCTTCGTTATTTCAGTTACTGATTTTGTTTACCTGCATGTTTTGTTTTGTTAACTGTGGTCTTGGCCTAAACTTGCTAAATTCTTTATACACTTGCTTCTATGTTGCTATATTTGTTAGTGAGATTTACAACAATGTTTGCATTGATTTTAATTTTATTTAAAAAAATGACCACATTTTTAGGAAAAAAGATGTTGATAAGAAAATATGAACTATATCAATATCACTTAGAGGTTGTTTGCTTTAAGAAGTTACATAGGATTAAATTCACAAATCGGATCAAGTTGGTACGAGATTTAGATATCATGTGTGTTTGGTTAAGAACACTATGTGTTGTTTAAAATATTCTAGAATTTTAATACTAATTATTTTTAAAATATTAATTTTAATATAATTTTCATAATTTTCTTTTCTTTTTCATTGATTTGATTTTATATAAAATATTACATTTAATTCAATAAATGAAAATAGTAGAAATAAATTTGATTGCGCATACTCCTCCCTTTATCCATATTCCACTATGATATGAAAAAAAATCACTAGTGGGGATTTGAGGAATGGATTTAGAAAAAAAAATCACGAATAAACACCACCAATAGAGTTGGAATGAAGAAATCATATATATTTGGATTTAACTTATCGAACCAAACAACCCCTAATCCGATCAATTATTAAATTTCTTCAATCAACCTGCAACACTCATCACAAATGATTATCATATGTGATTGTGGGTTAAAATTCGACCAAAAATATTTAAATGATTAGTTCGATTTATTTTGATCAGATATACAATCTTAAAGAATTATTTACGTTTTTTTTCGATAATAAACCTTTCTTTTTCTAGCCGGGCCGAGAGAATGAGCAATAGAATTTGATTTCTTGTCTTGACAATAAATGGGATAATAAATGGGATAATAGGTTCATGCTATTTGACCTAAGAGAAAACAAAGTAAAATTATTTCATAAAAAATTATTAAAATAATCTTAGGTTAGGTACCAGCTAGGCAGCTACCCACCGAAAAGGAAAGCACAGTAATCACACATGCGACAAAGACAAAATCAACGACGTGGAGATCACATCTTGCATGTCCTACTCCTACATGTGTTTTTTCTTTCACAAACAGTAAATTTATTTGATACATGAGAGAGAGAGGGAGAGAGAGAGGGAGAGACCAGAGAGAGAGAGGTAGGGAGGTAGGGAGGTAGGGAGGGGGGGAGGGGGGGAGGGGGGGAGGGGGGGGAGGGGGGGGGAGGGGGAGAGAGAGAGAGAGAGAGACTACAAAACAATTACAAAATGCTGCAAGATTGTTGGTACAGTAGCATGCAGGTGATCTGCAGTTGAACACTTGATTATTCTGTTTAATGCAAGTTTAAGAATAATTTGCATGCAGATTAGCCTTGATTTACGTACAAACTAATAATTCAGATAGTGACTGATAGCCTTTATGCTTTACAGCTTTGATTCTGTTGTAGTAATTGATTTTCATTTCGTCCTTAAAGCTCTGGCTGTTGCTTGCTTGCTTGCTTGTCCGCCTAAAACACATGTATTGTATTGTGCATATACCTGCACTTCAATTTTCTGCTGTTTTTAAAAACCAGGTCGGCATTAATTTATGTTACAGTTCAAACAAACTTTAAGATCTTTGTATATACAATTAACAAACCCTCCATCTTCAACATTGACTTTGCATTGTACATGCATGCATCAGTATATATATTGTATTCATATAATGTTAAGCTAGTGTGGGTTGTTATTTTGCCGTTGAAAATATCATTTGTTTTCTAGTAAATAATAAGTTTTGGATATCAATATGTGATGCTAAAGCAAATATATTGGGCCTGTTTGGCACGCTACTTATAAGCCACTTATGGCTTATAAGCCCTTAACAGCTTATCGACGAGTGTTTGTCGACCCAATTTATAAGCTGAATTTATAACTTATAAGCTGATAAGTTGAAAGTTGGCAGTGACGTACTTTTTTCCAACTTATTTTCATTTTTTCACTTTTTTCTAAAGTTTTGATTTTAAAATATAAATTTTTAAATATTTTCTAATTTAAGATTCATGAACTAAGATAATTATATTTAATAATTATTTGTTTTAATTCATTTAAGTAAAAAAAATTCTGACTTATAAGTAAATTTATCCAAACACTTATAGAACTTATAAGTATTTATCAACTTATCACTTATTTCGTATTTAATCATTTTAAATCATAAGTTACTTAAGATTTCCCAAACGGACACATTATCTAGGACATGTTGGGCAAATGAACTTAAGAGTTTTATATTTTTAACATATACACTTAAATCTCGATATATGAATATAGTATTATTTCATTTATTCATGTATTAAGATTAAAAGTATATTATTCTTATTATACCGGGACATGAAAAGAAATTATTTGACGAAATTATTTGTTTATCCAGTATTCACTCAGCTGTATTTTAGGTACCTTATCAGGTCTACCCTAGTTTAGGTGCTTTGAGCTTTGATCCCACAGTTGAAATTATATATTTTCTATTTTTTTGGATAAAAATATTAAATCACTACTTAAATTCAGAACAAAATTAAAAAATATTTTAATTATGCTTTCAAAATTTTTAATATTTGTGCTGAAAAGTAAAATGATATAAAATAAAAAACAGAGGGACTATTATTTAGTTGTTCAATTCATTTCACAAAGTTTGAATTTGAGAATTAAATTTAAGTTTTATTATAATATCAATCTCATTGAAATTCTTAAAAATTTACAAAAACAATACCATTAATATTTTAAAACTGAAAATTACTTTTTCAGATCCCAACCTTTCTAGACTCAAATTGCCCTTTTCCTATTGGCTGATGGTCCACCCTAGGGACAACTTTAATCTTCACTTATAGTCTATGAACTTTAAAGCGTAGTCCTTTAGATCGGTCTCCTAAATGGTGTTGCTTCAAAAAAGGTTGTTAAATTATTTTTTCCTTCTTTTTAAAGTTAAGGAAGTATTTTTCATTAACTAAATTGGTTCAATATATATAAATAGGAAAAAAAATTAGACCTTAATAAGATAGGAATGACAGGTTTGTACCCTATAGAAATTTAATCAAATTATTGAGTAAGCAGATTATCTAAAACCTCCTCACTAGAAAGCACATAACTAGGAATCGAACCTTACCTCCTCACTCGAAAGCCCATAACTGCGAATCGAACCTTAGTCCTCCAGAGTCCAGGCAGTCTAAATTCTGATATCATGTTGAGTAATCAGCTCATCCAAAATCTTAAAGTGTTACAGGAAGACACGATCATATATTTAACACAAATTTGATATTTAATAAACACCGTATATGATTTCTATAATAATATTAATATCTCATTTAATAAATTCAAAATTTAAATATTTTTTAAAATATATCACATAGAGGGCCATTTTGGCAAAGTTGGCCATTCATGAAAATGATGGCACAGCAGCGACACATGCGAGATAGACAACACAAGGACTGAGAGGAAACAACTTGCATGTCCAACATGTTATACCAGACTTTGGTATACGCCCAAATCCAACTATATCAAAGGAAATGCTATTTTGGTAGCATATTTTTTAATTTAACCACAAAAATTTAAAGAGGGGATAACTATTTCGAATCAGATGTTAGGAAAATTTGTGATTATGTCTCATGAGTCAAAGCATGTCGTTTAAATGCAGTTTATCTTAGTTCACGTAGTTTGCAGGCTATTGCGTGAACATGTGAGGTTTACTCAGTGGGCACTCGAATGCCGCAGGTTCCCTACGATGAAAAAAAGAAGATGAAAAGACAAAATTATTCTCGTATACAAAATAATATTAAAGAAGAAAAAATAATGTAAAGATTATCCTCTTTTTATACTTTTTCAGCTATGGAGATAAAAAAAAAAGAAGTTAAGCTGAAAATAATATTTTTTTATTTATTTATAAATTTGATCATTTTAGATTTACTTTTAAAAAATATTTTTAATTCAAATATTCAAAAATTAAGATATTTCTGCCAAAAGAAAATTAAGATATTAGACCTCCATTTATGGAAATATTTAGAACTTTTATGAAGCTTTAAAAAAATTTCATGCAAAGAAGAAGAGGATAACACAACGATATCATTTTATGAAATGAAATTGAACAATCTGGTTGGTTATTTGCGTCTAGTTTTGTATGAACAAAATTAATTGAAAGAGATAAAATGAGATCCCACCACAAAACAATACAAACTAAGATACGCGTATTGAGCCCAAATAAAACAAATTTCAAAAATAGTGAAAAACTTAAATGCAAACTATATAGTATAAATATTCAATACTCCATATCAAATGTTCCTATTTAGGCCTGTTTGGAAATTAGTTTTTGATCAAAGAATAGTTTTTGAATTATATTAGAGGTTTAAAAACCTCTAATACCATTTTGGTAGTTAATTTTTTAAAATTAGTTTTTGGTCATAAAAAAATTAATTTCAAAAAATTATTTGTAGGAGTTTTTTAAGATATATAATACAAAAATATAAATCTAATTGAAACATCTATTTAGATGTTGCTTTAAGAGTTACGACCCCTTTCTTCCCAAAAAAATAAGGACAAAAAGAAAAAAATTAAAATAAAAAATTATACTCTCTCCGTCCCACAAGGATCTTTACATTTCTGGTGGGCACGGAGACCAATATATATATATAAGTAGGTAAAGTGATGAAAAGTGGTTAAAGTATTGAGAACTATCAATATTTAATAATAGATTTGAAAGATTGGAGAAAGTTAGTGGGTGTAATAGTATTTTATATTATTAAAAGTTTATTATTTTTGGAATGTAAAAAAATGTATGAGACGGCCCAAAATAGTTACTGTAAAGAAATGGATGGGACAGAGGGAGTATATGAACAGAGTGACAAGACCCATTCGCATGTAGCAGGCCTTTCTTATACATATTTAAGTCAATGACACACAACTTCATCAACAAGCAAACACACACTATTTACACCATCTTGTTTCTCTCTGCGTATAGATATAAACGAACATATCTATACAGATAGATTTTTCATTGAAGGTGTGTGAAACGATGGTGAATTTCGTAGCTTCTCCTGGAGCTCAAGCTAAGGTCACATGATAGGGTAACGGTACGATTAATCCTCTTTTTCATTAATTGCTATACTTGAGTACTATGGTAATCGATATATACTTAGGTATGATTTATTGATCAATTGCTTGATATAGTTCCGTTTAATCCAATAGCAGTTCAAATAATATACTCCCTCAGTCCACCCAATTGTTATCGTTTACGAGAGAGTGTCAGATACGTATTTTGAGATGAATATAAAATATAGTTTTGTAACTTGTTTTTTAAAAAAATTCTTTTTCTGAATAAAAATAGAATGTTTAAATATTTATTCAGAAAAAGAAAATTTTAAAAAAATATTACACAACTATACTTTTTATTCATCTTAAAATACACGTCGAACGCTAACAATTGAGAGATACGGATGGAGCAGCATTTTTGATTAACTTACAAACCTCCTTAGAAGCACATTTAGGTTCAGTTGACAAAGCCACAATCATGTATGACATTTTTTGCTTAAACATTTTAGATTCGCTTTCCAACCACTTTTTGCTAAGTTATTATAACTCGGGAACTCAGAGTGATTTTCGAAATCATTTTAGAAAAATATATTTATTAGGGAAAAAGTTAGATATATAGTGCCGTTTTTTATTAAATAGATGAATATTTACAAGTTATATAAATGTTTAGATAATTTTTTTTATTAGTCAAAATTTTTTTACTTAAAATAATTTTTAAATATAATTATTTTAATTCATAAATTTTAAATTAAATTAACATTTAAAAGTATATTTTAAATTTAAAATAAATTAAAATCAAAATAAGTTGAGAAAAAATACGTTATCGTCAAAATAATTAATTTATCAATTTATAATTTATTAATTCTATTTATAAATTGTGTCCACAAATACTTGTAAATTGTTGTCAGCTCTTCCTACAGGTGAATTTAACACTTTTTTTATTAACCAGTGTGTTCAATACTTATTGATTATACTGTTGACTGCCTCTTATGTTTAAGAATACTTAGCATATAGATTACCCTTGATAAATAAAGACAACAATAATTATATACATAGTTAATATTTATTTTTGAAATCAGACACCTTGAGACTTTTAATATTTTGTACCCTCATCTTCCATACTGACTTTGCTCTGTACATGCATCAGCACATAGTGTATTCATATAATATTGTAGCGGGGTTGTTGTTTGCAGTTGAAAAATAACATTTATTTTATTAATAAATTACAAGTTTTTGATATCAAAATATGATATTGTGATGCTAATGCAAATATTATATCTAGGTCCTAGGACTTGGATGCAAGTACAATGCTTAGACACACTGTTTTCCTAAAATAAATATTCTTTTATTATTAAATTTTTAAACATATATGAATATATATATATATATATCCTAACAAAAGATTTAAAGTATATGATCAAACTTCTATCAAATTTTTAGTAAAAAATCAAGACATTAATTATTTTTGACAAAAGGTACGTTTTTAAATTTAGCAAACTTTTTAATCTCATTAAATTGCTTTTATTCATATTGGTTCTTTGTCCACCATACTCAGAATATTTTTATATTCACCTTTAGTCTGCAACTTTAAATAATTGTCCTTTAAAAGGTCTCTAATAGTATTGTTGTTGTTTCAAGAAAAGTTTGTTAAAAATACATTTCTTTTGTATTTTGGAAAAAAATAATAAAATATTTTTTTAAATAATCTCGATTAACTTTTAAAAAATAGGTTATCATATTATCTTTTAGAATTTGATAATTACTATGAACTACTTTTTAAACATAAATAAAGTTAATACATTGTACATTATTAAAATATTAAAATTTCGATTATTCCTAAATTTAAAATTTTCAGTTAATCCCAAATCGAAATCTTAATCAATTAGTATTGATTCTCTATTTTAAAATTAAAATATATTACCATTAATCAAATAATAGGACAAGATATCATAAAAAATTTTATGTGGATACATTAATAGAGGTCAATCAAAACTTTTTTTGTCAATAAGTTAATATAAAATTTTGATACATTCGGCATGTTTGGCGGACAAATATAAGCTACTTATTGGCTTAGCGCCTAAGTACTTATTAAAGTGTTTATAAGTTGAATTTACAACTTATTAGTTTATAAGTTGAATGTGAGCAAAAATGTACTTTTTCTATATATGTTTTTACATGTCTTTATAATTTAAACTTTACAAATTAAGATATTTATATTTAAAATTTATTTATTTTAATTCATTTAAGTAATAAAAATTCTGATATTTAACCAAACACTTATTTAACTTATAAGTATCTATCTTTTTATCACTTATAAGTCCTTGTTCATTTTAAATTTACTTATTATAATATTTTCCAAATGGGCACATTATAAACCCATTTATGTTTATATTATGACTTTTTAGTTAATAAGTTAATCAAATTTTGATACATTATAAACACATTTATGTTTATATTATGATAATAAATTATTTTATAAATTAGAAATTGATGTTTTCTATTATAATTAAAAATCATTTTATAAAATTTGGAAATTACATTAATTTAATTTATATAAATGTGGCTCATTTTTGACAAATTGGCCATACATGAAAATATGATGGCGCGGCAATGCCACATGCGAAGTAGACAACACAGGGACGGAGAAGTAACAACTTGAATGTCCTAAGTGGTACTACCCCTAGCATAAATCCCGTGTCATGCACGGTTCTATTAATATTTTAAATTTTTATTTATCCAGTTATATTATATTTTTAAAATATTTATATAAATATATAATGATTATAAATTTATAATAAAAATAATAGAATAACATGTGGTCGTAATTTAGTAGAATAAATAGACTATTTCTAGTAGTTTAATAATTTAGTAGTTTAACAGATATATAACACTATTATATATATATTTTAATAATAGGATAAGTTGTATTCGTAGTTTAGTAGGATAAATATACTATATTTAGTAATAGTTTAATAATTTAGTAGTTTATTAGATATATAACACTATTTATCTATTTTTGTAATAATCAAAATTAGGGAATTATCGCTGAACCAAAACGTTGAACCAAATTATCTCTATTCCGGCTATTATAGTATAGTATAGATTAACATATTTATTTAGGGAATGGTGAAATAAATTTCAGTTTTATTATTTAAATTTCAGTTTTAAATTTTAGATATTTTTATTACATATTTATTCATGATTTTTAATAGTGGAATTAATTGAATTTGTGTTTGTCATGGGTAATTAAGTCATTTATAAGACAATTAAAATTTAAATATTAATTGTTGGAGTTTATTTATCGATTTTTTTATTTATAAACTTGTACGTTGTTTAATTAATTTTATGTATGATTTATTTATTCAAATATCCAAAATAAATTGTTAGAGACTGAATTTCGAAAATAAGACGAACTAGAGATGCTCACTGAGTCAAGATAAAACAAATTTTACTCTTTTTTTTTGCTAACTTCTCCTAAAGCGCAAGCTACGGTGGTGATACAGCAAGATTCTTTTTTGTTACTTGCAATTTTTAAAATATTAAGTTAAAAGTAAGTGTTATATCGATAGAGTAAGCTTAAACTAAATGTCATAGGATATATTTTTTAATATTGGATATTTTGACTTTTGTCACATATCTTTATGTGATTTGGCCGTATGTTGAAAATTAATATTTTTTAAAATCTTATTTTGTGAATAAAAATATATATTATCAAAATTTTTAATTTACAAAATAAAAACTTTTAAAATTTTAATTTTAGATATACAGTCAAAACACCTAAAAATGTGTGTCAAAAAATAAAACATAAAATTTAAAAAAACGGGGGAGTAGTAAGATACAGCTTCGAATTTTTGTAATACCAAATTGTTTCACAAAACTTTCTCCAAAAAATTTAAACTTAATTAATATGTGTGTGGTGCTCTGTTATAGAAATCGGCTGATTTTTCAAAAATCGCCGATAAATTGCTCAAAAATCGGTCAAAAATATTTATCCGATTTGACCGATTTCCGATAAATCGTCGATTAATCATCCGATTTTTTAAAAATCGTCCGATAAATCGTAAATCAGTACCTCAACCGAATAGTTGCGATTTCCGAAATCTGTAACACTGGTATGGTGAAGTAAAAGAAATGTACTTTCCATTATTGATAAATTAGTAAAATAAAAATGTTACTTTCCATTATTGATAAATTAGTAAATATTCATGAAACTCAGCGGTTACTGCACTTCTGAATTCTCAAAATTATTTGGCCGGCGTTTAGAATAACATAAAGAAACCTAATATTTACTCTTCCTAAATTTCAGCACCTACTCTGCTGTAAGCTTCATTAATTTTTTGTACTGCATGCCCAGTCAGAAACAGACGTTTAGTTTAAAATATTGCAAGGTGCTGCATGGAATGCAGAATCGAATTATCATAGTAGAAGCGATTTCCATAATGACCAACGGATCGGTCTAGATACAGATTTAGTATTAATAGGAGAATTGAGTGTTAATTGGAGGAAAATTTGGAAATATTTTTATATTTAATTTTAATATCCACATTTTATTAGTAATTATATATATATTTATCATATTATATAATTTTTTATTTTCTAAATTTAATTAAAATTCTATTTCATATATAATAGTTTATTTGTAATATACTGATAAAAAAAATTACATAGGAATTTATCTGATTTCAAAAATCGGATTGGACACATATCTTACGGATCAGGAATTGATTATTAAAATCGAAATTTTTTAGAATCATGTGTAGAAGTAGACTCTTGAGAGCAAGTCGGGTTGTGGTGCTAAATTATGTATAAATATTTTTATAATTTTAAATCAAAAAGTATTTTTTGCGTTAAAAAAGTAACGACAAACATATTTAAATAAAATTATAATTTAATTAATTAATTTTGAAGTACAAAACAATATTTATCATTATTATTTGTATGCTGGGATGGTAAAATTAACATCCATACTTGTTTCAAAACTTAGTACAAAGTATAATAATTTTAAGTATAATATTTTGTTATTTTACGTCTAGGTTTACCATCCGGGAGTTATTTATTTTATTTGGTTGCTATATTATAGCAAACAACCATACCCATTTTAATACCACAATCGAACACTGTTACTTACAAGTTGCACTTTCGCAAGGTGCCGAAACGACATTCTGAAACACGGGAATCATATAAAATTATTTTGTATAATTAATCTAAGCAGTTCCATATATTTGTACTACTTAAAATATTAATTAAAAAATGAGAAAAAAAACTAGTAATATAGACCGGGTTAATATTAAGATTGTGCATGTTAAATTAATCAATTTTTTATATTTTGCGTGATCAAATATTTTACACGAAATATAATTATTAAACAACTGATCAATAAAAGTAGAGGAAACATATTAGAAAACACGGGAAGAGATAGAAAATCCGAAAAAAAAGAGAAGAGAATAGAGCAGAGACATATGCGTGCGAGAAAAACAATACGAGACCAAGGTCACGCAGGACACACAGCTTGCATGTCCTACATGTGCCTCTCTTTTCTTTTTCAATATGCTAAAACCATATCATGTGTATCTAATCTATCTACTTGCACATTTTTTGCACAAACGATCGTCTTGGTCATGTCGATGGGATACTGTGCTAGCACTCTATAAAATTAATCGAGATTCCAAAATTAGAATTATTCAAGGTGCTTACAAATTTTGGTATAAGAAGTGTGAGATTGACCTGCACACATTTATTTTTGGTATATTTCAAAAGACATTTGATTAGTAGTGCACAATATTCTCTTTTTTTGCGTATATTTAGGTGATATTTTTTATTTATAATTTTTAGAAGGTGTTTAAGTTGACATTGCCTAACAATTATTCACTCAAAATAAGAATCACAAATTTAATAATTTGACCCTCTGATACCACTTGTTCAGTTGCATACAAGCAGTTTTCTAAAAATCTCCGATTTTAAAAAAAACCCCCGATTTTTAAAAAACCCCCGTTTTTTAAAAAAATTTCCGATTAATCCCCTATAAAATATCCGATCGATTCAATCTTTGAAATCCGATTTATTTTTACGAATTTTTCTTTATTGCGGTATATATATATATATATATTAAAATTAAAATACTATATTAATTTAAAAATGAATAATTATAGAAATTATGATATAATAAATATATATTTGTTAATAAATAACTAATATAATCATAATAATATATTAAATATTATTTAATATTATAATACATCCGATTTTTACTACGATTAATCCTTCCGATTAATCCCCGATTTTCCATTAATCCTAAATCGGTAGCTCGACCGATATATCCGATTAGTCCCCGATTTTCAATATTACGATATTTTTTATTCTGTGTCCGCACTTATATATTTTCGAATATATCCATGAAAAAATGATAGTTTCCCAATCCATCAGCTAAATTTTCATTTTATTCATAATTTTAGAACCTCTCGGCATTAATTGCCAAAGAAAAGTATGGCTGATGAAGGTACAATCATTCTTCAAGCCAGTGAAAAAATTTAACAAACAGTTGTCGTATCAATGTCATTATTGGAACACTGTACACATGTTGTAAGCTTGTAACTTTATCCATCTTTCTTCCATTCCAAATGTATCAAGACACAACTGCTTCATGAAACCATGCTCTGTTTCTTATTCATTTCTCTGTATATTTACAAACACATAAACATAAATTTCATCATTCATTTTTACTTAGAGGGCCAGTAAATTCTTGGTTCTTGGAGTTACTGCTGAACTAGCATGTAAGATTTTGCTCTTTGTGCCAATAAGTTGTTACATTATATGTTAATGAGCTAGTTAGCTGGTTTGTTTTTCGATTTTCGATGAGTTTGATACTTGATTCTTGTGTTTAGCTTGAAATTTTAAGAATACGGAAGAATTAGCGATAATTCTTTTTATCTGCCGTTGTTTTGAAATTCTGGTTCTGCCACTGCTTATAGGTTTGATTTTGTTTATTTGTACAACAACAGGATATACGATTGTTTTGAAATTCTGGTTCCGCAACTGTTTTTAGGTTTGATTTTGTTTATTTGTACAAAAACATGATATACGGTTGTTTTGAAATTCTGGTTCCGCCCCTGATTATAGTCGATTTGTTTATTTGTAAAAAACAAGATATATATGTTTGTTTTGAAATTCTGGTTCCGCCAATGTTTATAGGTTTGATTTTGTTTATTTGTACAAAAATAGGATATGTGTGTGTGTGCAGATAGACACAGTTAGTTGTAGTTTGGTTTTTGATGGCATAATGTGTTTCTTTTCACATTTCTCTGTTTAGATACTTATTGTTGGAAAGGCAATTGTCTGGTTAGGATGCTACTACAGTTTCGTCGAATCGAAATCCAGTTTGTTTTATCAGATGATTGGTTTCGAAATATTTGGAACTAAGTTTTTTCAACATTTATGCATATATCACGAGGGAATGTGTGGAGTTGAAGCCTATGTTATTGACTTATTCTGAAACTGGAGAATATCTCATACAATTATGAATAGGAACCATATTTCGGAGTCTGCAAGTCATATGTCATTGCGATAATTTTCTAAATTTAGGGTATTATTGTACGAAAGACATTTTCGATTTGTGTTGGTTTGAATTCAGTGGTATCTTTTTTTGGATTTTTTCAGATCAAGATTGTGGCCTTCAAGACAATTTCACTTTAAGGTCTTGTCAGCTAGTCTCGCATAAGTTTCTGAAAGTGATCGAATAATGTCATTTTGATTTGGTAGATTGCGTTGTCATTCATCACAATGGAGAGCAGTGGAAGGTGTCCTGTTCTTTCCAATTTAACTTCTTTTGTTCGATAATCTTGTGTTGCATCTTGCACGTTTAATGACTTCAAAAATGATTGCAAGAATTTCATTGTTTCTTATTGTTTATGTTAAGAATGGTGTTGTTTATGACTTCAATAATGATTTCATGAAATCTCGGTGTTTTTTATTGTATATGTTTTTTCTCCCTATCACTCTTTCAGGATTAGCGAGAACATATTCTCAAACGGAGATGTCTACTATGGTAACTTTAAAGGGACGCTCCCTCAGGGAAAGGGTAACTACACCTGGTCAGATGGGAAAATTTATGAGGGTGATTGGGTGGAAGGAAAAATGACTGGGAAAGGAAAGGTTCTTTGGCCATCAGGCGCATCATATGAGGGCGACTTTTCAGGGGGTTACCTACATGGTTTTGGAATTTTAACTAGTTCGGATGGGTCTGTATACAGAGGCTCCTGGAAGTTAAACATTCAGCATGGATTTGGAGAAAAGCAGTACCAAAATTCAGATGTTTACGAAGGTACATGGAAAGAAGGAAAACAGGAAGGCAGCGGTAAGTATGTTTGGAGTGATGGTAACATTTATATTGGTACTTGGAAAGCTGGGAATATGTGTGGTAGAGGTGTTATGAAGTGGTTGACTGGTGATCTTTTTGATGGCTTCTGGTTAAATGGGCTAAGACACGGTTCAGGATTTTACAGGTTTCAAGACGGAAGTTATTATTATGGGATATGGACAAAAGGCATAAAGGATGGATGGGGTAAATTCTATCCAGAAGGAAGTAACCGTCCTTCTCTAGCAAAGTGGAGTAATTCCGAATTACTCAATGAAAACGTGGAGGGTCTCGTCCCTCTTAGCTCATCAACAATATCAGAACACAAGGTTATAAAACCTAGTTTTAAGCGCAGTGTTTCTATAATTTCACTCAATGGATTATCTAAGGGTATAACTCGTAGACCACATAAGAGTGTAGTGTTGAAGGGGAATCAGAACCCCAGTCATTCTGTTACAGATGGTATTTTAGAAAAAGAAGTCCAAAAAGAGGTGCAGCATAGTGGTTCTCAAGTTTATGAAAGAGAATACATGCAAGGGGTCTTGATCAAAGAAAGGATCATAAACTATACAGGTCGTTCTAACAGCTTTAAACATCGGGGTAAAACACGAGAAGCAAGAAAGAAGTCTCTTGTGAGCACATATGCAGGCCTTAAAAGTTATTATTTGATGCTTAATCTGCAACTTGGCATCAGGTAAACTAATTTAAAATGAATGTTCTTCATACATTTGCTACATATATAATTTATTGAAAGTCGTAGAGCATGATGTAGAGTATCTACCAAGGACTGAACAATGATTGAAGCTTGTTGTGTTCGAGGAAGAGCATTGTTGAAATATTAAATCAACGAAACTTAAGATATGTCAGCCTAATGCTTAGAGTATCAGGCTGAACAAGGTTCACTCCCCAGTATATACATATTCACTTGTTCTCATATTGTCATACATACATTAGGCATTCAAATTTTAGATTAATACTTGTAAGCTGGAAAGTACATTTTTAAAAAAAAATGGAATTATGTAGAAGAATCGGTTGATGCATGCACTGAGAGATGGCTGCATATTAGTACTTCCGTAACTTGGAAATGGTGAGGAAATTTGGAGTAACTGTAAATTTAAGAAGGCACTTTATGTAAGCTGCCTCGACCCAGTTGATTAGTTTAAGCAATTCATATTTCATGGTACTGCCACAGGACCCTTTCTGTCTTGGCCCTGGCTACCTATTTTCTTTATCTTGGTTTGCTGGCACCGATATCCATCACTGCATGATTGTATATTGTATATAATTTAACTTCACATGTCTGAAATTTACCTTTGACCAACTGTTATGGAGATCACAGGTACACTGTGGGAAAAATTTCGCCATTGCCTATGCGTGAAGTACGATCATCTGATTACGGAGCACAAGCTAGAATACAAATGTATTTTCCCACAAAGGGCTCCCAAAAAACTCCTCCACACTGCTCCTTAAATTTTTACTGGACGGATTACTACCCTATGGTATTCCGGTATGTATTGACAGCACCTCCACCTTGTCCCTGTATTTTACTCATTATTTTCTGTGGCTCAACTTGTTCAAAATGAATATTAAACCTTTTGTGGTCAATAATAAATATATCAAATTTTCTAATATTGATGCTGAAAAAAAGTACTGCAATTCCCCCCCCCCCCTCCACACACACACTCTCCCCTGTACATATTATAATTGTCAATTGGTTTGTGTGTATTTTGTACTGCAATATAATCAAATAATTTCACATGCATGGTCATGATCATCCTAATACTCAGGAATTTGAGGGAGATGTTCAAGCTAGATTCTGCAGACTACATGATGTCAATCTGTGGCGATGATGGCCTAACAGAGCTTTCTTCAGCCGGGAAAAGTGGCAGCCTCTTTTATCTTTCTCACGATGATAGATTTGTTATTAAAACCTTGAAAAAATCCGAGCTAAAGGTGTGAACTTTAAAAAAACTCATTTCATCATTCTTAGATGGTGTTTTCATTAATTTGACTGGTACTTATCATGTGATTCCCATAGTAGATCCATGTGATAGCTGGTATAGGAGTATCATTTCTACTCGTAGTCTATGCATTCATTTTTTTAGCTGATCGAACATGCATGCCTTCTCCTAAATGATGTTTGTTTAAACTTAGCATCTATTTAGTTAGGATTTAAAACAGCTGTATGCGATAATAACATGCAACTGTCAGATTTATAGGGAATAGTTGGTGGGGGGTTTTTCTGTCACAATACAGGGTGCATTTTTTGTTAAAATATTGATCATTGATAATAGGACATATAAACTCTTATTTTTTAAGCCGTGAGCTGTGCGGGAACAGCCTCTCGACTATTTTAGAGTAAAGTGGTAAGACTTGCAGTCATATTACTCTCCCAGACCCTTCTTTAAGACCGGGTTATACTGGGTATGTTAAATTTGGTTTGGCTGACTCTTGGATTTTGAGAGGATAATTTCTTTGAAAGGAGATTTTGTAAATGCTTCGTCTCATAACTATCCAGAAAAGGTATTTGAAAATAAAAGGAAAAAAGAGTGATAATCTTTTAGCTTTTAGGCGTTGTCCAAACAAAGTTGTAGCAACTTATACTATAGAATTAAGAAATCTTTGCCATGTATGGCATGAGGAGCTTATAAGATTCTAGCACGTGGAAGACACAAGTATGCTGTTTTGGCAACTCTGTGCTGTTAAAATACTGCACTGCAATGTTTCTTTTTGAAAGGGTACCACATTGCAATGTAAGAGTTTATTTTGGTGGTCAATACTGCATTGCAATGTTAAGTGCGTATTTTGGTCAGCACAACTGTGTATTCTTTTGTAATGAGATATCTTGTATGTCCTTTTGATATGATAAGCATAGTCTCATAGATCTATATTTTTATATGTAAAATTTTGTTGCATTTACTTTTAGAGTAGAAAGACTGTTGTCGTTGATTTAGTTTCCATTGATAGCCTCTGACCTTACAAAAGAGTTTGAAGTGCGTCTTGAGGAATTCAGAAGTGATGGATCTTCTGTTTATAAGTTTTCATGGGATATCATATCATAGGTTCAAATGTGATAAAGCATTGAACCGAAGCTAGAAAGATCTGTTCTACTATAGTAGTACTCCGCCTGATAGTTGCTGACTTTTTCCCTCTCATTATATGTTATATGTAATGAATCATCATGATAATGGTTGCTATGTTCCCCGGCATAAAAGCACACTGCATGGTGTATAATATTGTACATCAGTTCTAGTGACTCAAATGTAGTAAATGCTGATTCCTCCACTATTAAGTTTCCATTAACTATGTCAATTATGACAAAAACTATGAGCCTGAACACATATTTTATGATTTAGGAATCAATTAAATCGTACAATTGCACATTAAGGTTGATATTAGTAACCTGTAATGCATACAAGGCAGATAGTGCAGCTGCACTAACATCTTGGCAAGGGAATCATATTAAGATGAAATATGTCGACATCTACCCTTTGCTGATAAGAATTTTGAGTAACTAAAAGACTATATTGTTTTACCCAGCATGTGTGTCAGACTGTCAGTCATTCAAATTATATGATCTTAAACAATATTTTATTCTTCAAGACTGCTCTTAATCAGTTGCAGTTTGTTATTAACATTTGTTTCAGGTTCTACTCAAAATGCTACCCAGCTACTATGATAATGTAAAAGCGCATGAAAACACCCTTTTAACAAAGTTTTTTGGAGTCCACCAGATAGAATGGAAGGCCGGAAGAAAGGTATCTGGTATTGCTTCTTTTGTCCTTGTTTGAGGCCTATCGCCTATATAGAGCGTAGGTTGATCTGCGACGGACCTTCAAAAGATATTGGTCTAATCGTTTTAGTAGAAAATAATCACATAAACATGTAATATTAATGCCTTTTACCTCTTATCATGAAAGAAAAGAAGAATACTTAATGCGATATAAGTGAGAGATATTCCAAGCATTGTAGCCTAGTGCCCCCCCTCCCTTTTCAGCAAAAGGTCAAGGGGGTGTAAAGACATGTGTAAATGAGTGATTAAATTTCTAGCTACTGACCTTGCCAAATAAAAAGACAGGGGATTGAATCATCATGATATTGGTTTATTCATTTTTTTTTGTTTAGGTACGCTTTGTTGTGATGGGGAATATGTTCTGCACTGAATTGCGAATACATCGTCGGTATGACCTAAAGGGTTCATATCAAGGAAGAGTTACAAATAAAGAAGATATTAAAGAGAACACTACTTTCAAAGACCTTGATTTGCCCTACATATTCCACATGGACAAGTTGTTGCGCGAGTCACTTTTAGAGTAAGTATCTCATAGGTAACATAGATCTAGTTGAGGATATTATCTAAATTAGAGATACAATTGAAGGAAAAATAATCATTTTATTTGTTTTAATTTTATGTTCTATAGGGAAAGTTTGTTCGTGTTTACTATCCTTTAATTATGATTACTGTAGTCTATACATGCTGTATCAGGTTTTGGTTAGGATGTTATCTGGGTGACATTTCTTGTATATTCACCTAGCAAGGTTTTAATATGATATTGTAGGCATCTATTGTGTTGAACTCAAAAGTGCTCTGTGTCTTGCTGTCAGACATTCAGCTAGCTGCAATTCATATAAATGAGTCATTCGACTTTGCAAAGAAAAAAAAAGTTGTTCGGAAGAGAAGGCATGAGTTCATTCTTACCTTATACCCGACCCAAACCCACTGATGTTGTGATGATTATTTTCTGTGTGACCTTGATTTCCTTCTCCATTTCCAAGCTGAAAAACTTGAAAATCTGAAACATTTCGAATTGATCAGCACCACTGTAGGTAGCATAACATTTGCATATCTACATCTACATCTATGCCTATTTATCTATTTTTATTAATGGGGGAAAGGAAATGTGGCTTGCTTAGAAATGCTTGTTATTGATCACTTGAAAAAACACCATTTTCGTTCTTTATCTGAGTAACTCAACCAGAACTTTGTAAGTTCTGTTAATAAAATTAACTCATGGGGGATATAAGGAAGGTTAAAGTTACACCATTGACATTGTACTAATTGTATGTATCAGATTTTGAAATGAAAGCTTAAAAAAATACATGACATGCACACTCTTCTTCTTATGTACTACATAAGGCATATATTTGGCCTTTATAAGAAGACATTTTCAAGATAACTATTCAATCTAGCGAGTGTTTTTATGGCATGCTGCATATTTCCTTCTTGTGTATACCGGTCACTCCAGTTTAATATCCGGGTTCAAGGTAACAGCATAACCTTTCTGCACTTATGTTCTTGTGCAGACAGATCACTCATGATTGTACGTTCCTGGAGTCTCAGCAAATAATAGATTATAGCCTGCTACTGGGGTTACATTTCCGAGCTCCAGAACATCTGAAAGCCTTCCTGGAAACTGCCGAGTCTATGCACCAGCCAGAGCACACATTTGCTAGTGATGGTAAATCTTGTATATTAACCACTTTTAATTCTGCTAGTTTTTCTCTAAGAATACTAGCATATACTATTTGTGACTCTTACCTAGTTTCCATACTTTCTTAATTCTTTTTCCACAAGTATTTTCGTTTGTAATCTAATAATTTAAGAGAAGCAAGCATGCTATTAACTTGATTGCAAATGATTCAGCAAAAGCAATTTTCCTGTTATGAACGCCTTTTAGTATCTAGACTGTCTTGTCAGGCCAGATAATTGAATTATATAGTAGATAGCTTATACTATCTAGACAGGGTTTGTAGATTATAGGCAGATAATGGACTTATGCATGTTATTTTGCAAAGTTGTTCTGCCTATGCTACATATACTAGGAATGTTATGTTCTCCTTAAAACCGACTGGATTCAGAACCGCCTTGTGCAGATCAAGGGCTGTGGTCTTGGAGCAGTTTGTTCATTATTTAGTTTCTGTTTGCTCTTCCAATCTCGATAGCAATCATTTATTGATTACTAATTTTAATAATTTTAAAAGTTGCTCGGTAAGTACTTACTTTTTTCATGGATTTATATTTGACAGATTGTATTGAAATTTAAATAGATCGACTTTAAAATATTACAGGTTAGGACTTAGGTAGTCTCCTTTTTCCTCGCCTATATGATGATTATTTGCTGTTGACTTCTTCCAGGTGCAATCTCTCAAGATGAAATGTTGATTCCTCCAACGGGGCTTTTACTTGTTACCCATGAGCCCAACTTTGTCAGCACTGCACCAGGTCCTCACATCAGAGGGAATACTTTGAAAGCATTTTCTGTGGGTGAGAAGGAGGTGGACCTTCTTCTGCCTGGCACTGCAAGGTATTCTGCTTGTTTCAGATATCACTTGCGCATTCTTTTATGTATTATATACTTTTGCACTGATGTCTGGTGTGAAAATATAGTGCCAACTCATATAATTAGGTTTCAGTGACAATCTTGCCTTTATATAGAAATTCAAAGTAATTATTATGCTTTTCCAAATAAACCTTAATGTTTATTAGCTGCTGAAGTGAACCTTGCCGATGCACCTGATACAGGTTTAGTTACAGACTACGAAACCGTTTGTAGATGATCAAGAATAATCAATAGAAAAAAGAACATGATTTCTAAGCTACTTTCTCAACTTCAATTTATTTTGTTCAATGATCCAAATATATTAGCCTGTTTTATACAAGTTTGCCTACATGGTTAGAAACACAATGTCTGCTTCCTTTAGAGGATATGTATTTCTGTGCCAGTATAGAATACTTTGCTGAAGCGAGTTTTAAGAACCATAATATTAGAAACATACTTTTCTCTTAAACACGTTCTTTCTGAGTTTCTGAAATAGCTATATCCCAAATGCTATTAGTGCAGGACTATTGAAGCGTATTTTGTATTGTTGGAGGAAGGACATGAACAAAGACATTTCCTTTAATTTAATTCTATTCATGATTTCTACTTCTTTGTTTGCAGCATTTTGCCATCGTTCATTGACCTTGCTGAGTTTTAACATCAATTTTAAAGCAGAAGTTTGGAAAGGACAATAAATTATATAGTTGGTAAAGTTATTGTCGAAACTCTATCTAATCAACTTTCTATTGCTGCAAAATCTTCAGATTACGCGTACAATTAGGAGTAAACATGCCAGCTAAGGCAAATCATAAGCTTCAGCGCGATGGTGGAGACACGTCTGAAGCTGAACTTTTTGAGGTTTACGACGTGGTTCTGTATCTTGGCATAATTGATATACTTCAGGAATACAACCTCAAAAAGAAAGTGGAACTTGCATACAAGTCATTCAAATATGACCCTAAGTCAATTTCAGTCATGGAACCCACCCCATATTCAAAACGTTTCGTAAGTTTTCTGGAGAGAGTTTTCGTCCCAACTTGAATCCTGAGAGTAATCCTCTTTCCTCCCTCCTTATGTTTTTCTGCTTCCATTTTATCTCCTTGGCGTTTTCTTAGTGTTCTGAATTTTGTAGATTCGAGTTATTAGTTGCTCACATTCAGAGAGTTTCTGGTAATTGATGTATAGCAATTATTCATTGATTAGTGCATCCAACTGATTCTTCCAGCAGGCTGTCTTGTAAAATTTTATTCTTTTAAGTTCTAATTCATACAAGAACAAAGTTATGTTCAGAGCAAATTCATCTTCTTCTTCCTCTTAGTCATATACAGTGATGGATACCAGTGGAAAGTTTAATAATTGCTTCACATTTGATTGTTGAAAGAGTAATACTTTTCAAAACCATCAGTTTGTTTACCAGTTCTAAAGCAGTTGTACTAGCAAGCCGGATGTTAGAATAATATAAGATCCTGGAAATGACCATTCTCTAACACCTCGAGATTTTAGAGTAACTGGTTCTTTGACATGATATCGAACTCAGGCTGGCAGAGAATGGATTTGAATGTTTTGTTCAACATCAACTTCTAGATTTGAATGTTTTGTTCAATATCGACTTCTTTGATATCTTTACATATTCATAGGATCCCGTGTTGAACTATTGGCTATAGTGGTCCGAAACAGTCTCTGAGTTCAAAAGATCGACAAGTGGTGCAGACTTTACAGACTGAGGAGTCTTGTATTGGCTCAATGAAGCACCCAAGCTGATGGTATAATCCATTATCCACCACTGCATTGAGCACCCTTCTACTATTCTTGATCTCACAGCAACTCCAATTATACAGCATTCAAGAAGTATATGTTCGGTCTTTCACATCAGAATTTACATGATTTCATGTCATTCTATCCATTCTGCAAGTACGTAGATCTGAGCAAGTGGATCTTACAGAAAACTTGGTGCAGATTAAACAGCAGGTCTTCAAACCTGCAATCTATTAATAGCCAAAATGTGGGATTGCGGCAAACCAATATCTACCTGGTGATTCTTTCCTTTGCAAATAAATACTATTTACAGCATCTTGTTGCCAGGTCCATGGCAAAAAATTCGGGTCCTGTGCGAAATCTGAAAATTGGGCCTTTAATTTAATTTTTATTATAAATTTAAAAGAGATATATTTCGACTAATAAAAAAAATTATTAAAATACATTGTAAACGAAAAATATATTTTGACCATTTACTTAAAAGAAAAGTTCTTTTCGTATATTTTATAACACAATTTCGGAAGCCCTGTGCGCCGGCTCACCCGCGATCCATCGCCCCCTGCTTGTTGCTGTTAATTCCTTTATCCCGGTTGCTTCAAATCAACTAACTAAAATCACTTAATAAGATCGAAAAGAGCAAAATCGAGTATATATAGCAGAAGTGGCTCGAATTGGAAGAGGACATTATATTAATAAAGAAATTTCAGAAAGATCCATATCTTTCTTTGGTCCTCTTTTACTGATGTCACAGAGATTCTATATTTTAACTGTCAAAGAAGAGAGAATATGTTACAACAGAGGTTAGGGAAATCAAGTCATACCGCAGCAGTACACTACTAGAAATATTGGATACGACATCGTAAAAAAAAGTTAGAAGGGTTTTTAACATCGGTATGGTAAACCCACCGATATCGTATGCATCATTTCTAGTATTGAATGTCGTATGTTATTGATATTCCTTACCGAACCTTTCAATATATTAACAATAAAATCTTGATTTACGGCACTATGGCACTGTCTAGAAAAACTAGCTATATATTCTACATAAAATATTTACCCAATTTAACAACTGAATTTAGCAACAAATCGGTTATTAGGTAAGGCGATCAAGTCGAACATTTAAGACACGCTTTCCTTAAAGTGGCGCCAAAATAAATCGCAAGTACATTGTATAGGACTAGCTAAAATTGATTTGAATATATATTAATTTTTCTTTACTGTTTTTAAAAGTAGCGGTCGCAGTCCTATATCAAAAATTCGTCTAAGACATCCAAATCTATAGGACATTCGGTTTAGGCGCCGACAGATTCCCGACGTGTTGGGTGCAAGAAAGTCAGCACCATTATCGTCGTAGAACATTAGAGCATGATCAAGGGCGGATTCATGTAGCGCCAACTGGGACACGTGCTCCCACAAAATCAAAAATTAACAGTTTTGTATTAAAATTTTAAGGTACAAATTCGTACATTTTTATAAAATGTCTCCTATAAAAAAAAGTTAAGTGCCCCTGTAAAACTAGTAAATCTTTCATAATTCGAGCATATTTAATTTTATTTATAGAAATATAATCATAAATCAGAGCTTAAAAGGTTTACATACTAATTTGTAACACTTAAATAAAAAAAATCGAAGAATATAATAAAAATGACCAAAAAAAAATTGAATTTGGACCACTGCGTAACATAAACACTTAAATATACTTAAATATATGGTGCTCCACGGAGATCGGGCTCTCGATCCGCCACTGAGAAGGAAACGATTTGAGAGGAATGAAGCCTGGTCTGATGCCTTCACAACATTGTTTTGTGCATTTGGATACATCACATAAAATCTTAATCATCACAAGGGTGAATGCATCGAGCCAGCCAACATTCCCCACAAACACCTCTTTCTTTTGATTCTTTAAAATGTGCCATGGGGTGTGTTCCTTTATATCGCACCAAATAACGAATGCAAAGAAATGTACAAGGATATGGATCTGATAACGTATGTCAAAAAACAGATATAAATGTGGTTTCTGTATGTGTTTGTAGTTATGTGTTTGTGTAACAAGAGAGGAAATTGAGTGGGAGTAGAAGGAAGAAAAGAAACATGGAGAGAGATGAATATATAGAAACCCTAGCTACCAAGAGATGTGAATATTGTTGGAAAATCAATCTAAACTTGTTTTATTGTGATAAAATTTTATTTTATTTGTTTTAAGATAAGTTTGTACATGCAGAATAGGTCGGTCGTCTCATTAATAAATAAAAGTACCGGAAAAAAACATGGAATAGTTTCTATTTTATAGGTCTAATTGTTTATGCACGTTGCACAATTTACTTGTAATCATTTATTTTATCATTAGTGGAATACATTATTTAATATATACACCATGAGTTTTTGTCAAAGTAAGCTGTCTCGCTGATATACCTATATATAGACACATAAACACGTGCTGGTTTTCTACAAATATAGGCTATATTTATTTATAGCTGCTTCATGTTTACACTTTTCACAAATCGAAACTGATCGCTTGAGTTACCGATTTGTGATTTATCAGATAATTTTAAAAAGAAAAATACTAGAGACCCCAAATATTTTCCCCAAAATCTTCCCCAAATGCTGATGTGTCAAGTGTGTCAAATGTGTCAAGTGTGTAATTACTAAGTTTTCCTAAAATGATATGGACCACGCATGCATATATATGCGCCCCCAAATCAAAACGTGCCACTTGTATTGCCACGTCATTTGGTAAAAAAATTGGGGGATGAATTTTGGGTACCTAGCACTACTCTTTTAAAAAATTGAATAATTTATCAGCTGATTTATATAACGTAGACGGCTAATTATATGTAATATAATTTTTATAGTTAGTTTTACCCATATTACAAATGTAATTTGTTGTTTGGCCGAATAAAAAGCCAAAAATTATGGGACGGACCGGAGTATATGGCAAGCTGCTGCTGTTTATTGCTCAACCTCAAGTTTTCACTAATTACAATCCAATTAACAAAAAAAAACCATTCTAACCGAAACTGCACTACTATAAATTATCCTCCATTCATTCTTTTGCGTTTTAAAAACGTACAGATAATTAAAATATTAAATATTGAAAAACAACAACAGACGCAAGTCAATATTAGGAAACACCATACTCCCTACTGATTTTTAAAGAGAAAAAAAAAACGTAAACAGCTATTAGTAACAGTAGTATATAACCTGTGCGGTGCACGATTATTTTTATAATTATAGTATATTGTAAAATATAACTAGAGTACCAAACGCTAACGGTGACGAAGGTTACCTTAATATATTATTGTTGGGATTCGAACTTTATACCCCTAATATAATAATTTTACTAATGCATCACAGTTATTTTTATCATTATATATTGTAAATTATAATTTTAATATATTATTGATAGGATTCGAACCTTATAGTTCTTGTATAATAATTTTTAAAATTATATCTAACGATTCTCATTAGTTTGATCTGACGGTCCTGGATTGAGTGATCAAGTATCAACAACCAAACTTTTAATATTTCGTTTTTGTTTTAATTAAACTACCAGGCATGCAGGTCAACATTAGGAGAACACGTAAAGTATGAAATCGAAATTTAAATAAATAGTCTACTACTTAAATTATTGGTGTGATTCAATTCAATGCTTAAAAGCGACTTGACAATAATCTAAAATCTACACAAGATACTGATAGCCTATAATAATACAGGCCCAATAATAGGGGCTCAGGGCCCAATAACAAGAGCCCAGGAAGTACTCAGCTTTAACCTGGAAGAGTCCATGACACGTGGCAACATCACCACCGTCCAGGTACCCGGGATCCAGAACGTTTCTACGGTCCGGATCTGGTAGTACTCTGACGCATCCCAGGCGTCCAGATGCCTTACAGTCCAAAAGGCAAACCTACGGTCCAGATTAAAAGGCCCAATAATAGGGGCCCAGGGCCCAATAGCAAGAGCCCAGGAAGTACTCAGCTTTAACCTGGAAGAGCCCAGGACACGTGGCAACATCATCACCGTCCAGGTACCCGGGATCCAGAACGTTCCTACGGTCCGGATCTGGTAGTACTCTGACGCATCTCAGGCATCCAGATGCCTTACAGTCCAAAAGGCAAACCTACGGTCCAGATTAAAAGGCCCAATAATAGGGGCCCAGGGCCCAATAGCAAGAGCCCAGGAAGTACTCAGCTTTAACATGGAAGAGCCCAGGACACGTGGCAACATCACCACCGTCCAGGTACTCGGGATCCAGAATGTTCCTACGGTCCGGATCTGGTAGTACTCTGACGCATCCCAAGCAGTCCAGATGCCCTACAGTTCAAAAGGCAAACCTACGGTCCAGATTAAAAGGTACAAACCCCTAAACCCTAGTAGGAGGCCTATAAAAGGTAGAACAGAAGGAAGGTTACATGTTACAATCTCACATACTCTCTCTTTCACCTATACTTACATTCACACACGTACACACCATAAATATACTCGCATAATTCCCGTTTTGCCCCTCTTCCCCTTAAAACCCTTTCTCATTCTCACGCCAGAGGTGCCGCGGGGACGCCACCCCCCTCCGGTTCTGTTTTGTAGGTTCCCACCCTACAGCTACACCGCACGCCGCCGCCACTTCCGTCCAAAAGGAGTCTGAGTCCGGGCTCGGCAAATAAAAGGGCCCCGGGGCGATTTGGGATTATCATTGGCGCTAGAAGGAGGGGTCGAACCTCCGTCCAGTGGTGTTCATATCCGCAACTTCCACCCTACCCAGTAACTTTGAATACCATCCCTCAGTAAGAACGCCACTCCTAATCTCGTAGATCAATTTTTTACAAATTATATTACTGTGAGTTTGTGGTACTGTTGAATAACCATGACTACAAGAATGAGCAAAGCGGCCGTTTCGACTTCTTTCCTTCCACCTCCCCCCCCAACCCAGGGATGGAGATATGGAAGATCTGGATGAAGGGCCCCCCATAACCCAGACTCCATCTCAAAATCTCCAACCAGGAGACCAGATAATAGTCATCGAGAAAGCTGCCCATAAGCACACCGGGACCTCCGCCAACCCATGGGGAAGCATGACCCCGAAACAGATACAAGCGGTGATGGACCATGTGGAAGGAAAAACATGATTCCGAACCCGAGACCCGCCCAGGGGATCAGCGAGAACGTTCCGAAGAACGGTCCGGAGAATCACGGGGATCCGTCTTTGACCGGATTGCAAAGAATTTAAAGAAACCACCAGAGGATGCCAGAGATGAAATAAATAGAGCTGCCCTCCGTGAGAGAATCCGGAAAGAAGAAGAGGCTAAAGCCCAGGAAGCTATCGAAAAAGCGAGTCCGGGAAGAAGAAGCAAAGTTAAAAAGAAAGATACACCGGATTCATGTTTCTTCCGACTCGGAGCTAGAAAAAGAATCCAAGCAAG
Source organism: Apium graveolens (assembly GCF_009905375.1). Lineage (NCBI taxonomy): Eukaryota > Viridiplantae > Streptophyta > Magnoliopsida > Apiales > Apiaceae > Apium > Apium graveolens. Next base: position 298,645,584 of record NC_133652.1, read on the forward strand.
AACAAATGGCCCGGGCCCTCCGGGACCTTAAAAGAAAAGTGGTAGGCGACATGGAAGTAGGAGCGGCAGCCACCCCGTTCACCAAGAAGTTGGAATTTACCCCCAGAGAATCAGGGCTGAAGCACTTCAATTTTGACTCTTTTGATGGATTAGCTGATCCCGAGGAGCATCTGAACTATTTTGAGCAAATATCTAATATTTATGATTATAGTGACCTAACTAGATGCAGATTCTTCGCATCAACGTTGAAGGGGGGCTCAGAAATGGTTCAGCCGCATTCCATCCCAGGAGTGTGGATTCTTCGAAAGACTTCCGCGATATATTTTTGAAAAGGTTCAGGGCCAACTGAATGAACGAACTGCAAATGTGTCATCTAGAAACAATCCAGCAAAGAAGCAAGGAGTCCCTTCCGGAATTCATCAAAAGATTCCAGGAAGCAGTTAACCAACTCTCCAACTTAGAAGAAAAAGAGGCAGTGAACATTTTTCGAAGGAACTTGCACCCGATATCCTGCGAAGGCTATGTTAAAGACTTAATTCATAGAGAGCCCCAGAGCCTAGCATCAACATACGTGTTGGCATCAAAGTTCATAAAGGAAAATGATTTCCTCAAGTCAATGAAAATGAATAGAAGAATACATGATGATGATGAGTCTCCGGAGCGACGCTCGTCGTCCTGGAAGGACAAAAGATACAAGCTTGACAGGCAAGCCAACTATATTCAGCAGTCTCGGGGAACCCCACCCCGGGAGACATACGCCGAATCAAGAAAGAATGAAAGGAAACCCAAGACCAAGAATATTCGCACTGACTCTTGTGCACTCGAACAGGAAGCTAAGGCAATACTTCCAAGGCCGGGAAATCAGGGTAATCACTAATCAACCGCTTCACAAAATCATCCATAAGTCGGATGCCTCTGGGAGATTAGTCAATTGGACAATTGAATTGAGCCAATTCAATATCAAATTTATTCCGAGGACAACTATGAAAGCCCAGTCGTTGGCCGAATTCGTCATGGAATGCACCTTTCCGGAAGTCCCGGATACACCTAAACCCCGATCTGGAGAAGAAAAAGAGGCTAGCAATCGGGATCCTTGGACATTACACGTCGATGGCTCGGCTACAGCTGATAGGTCCGGAGCCGGCCTGATCCTTTCCAGCCCGGGCGGATTCACAATCCAGCAGGCCATAACCTTCGCCTTCAAAACAACAAATAACCAGGCTGAATATGAAGCTCTCCTCTCCGGACTCAGGTTATCCAAATCCCTTGGAGTAAGGAGTTTAACCATTTATAGTGATTCTCAAATTGTGGTAAGGCCAACCAATGGTGAATATATCGCAAAAGATCCCAAATTGGCCCGATATCAGGAGATGGTTAGGGCAATCCTGGAAACCATCCCGGACTCAACCATCTTGCAGATAAACATAGAGGAAAATGCGAAGGCAGACGAACTTGTCCAAGCTCGTCCAGAATACTTCAGATTTAAGCAGCTCGGTTTACGTCGAGGAGCTCGGAGCCCCCAGCACCGATCGGCCCGAGGTATTATGCATTAGTAGTCCCGGATAACTGGATGACTCCTTACGTAGCCTATCTTAAGGACGGACACCCTTCCGGAAGACCAGAACAAAGCACGGTACCTCAAGTATAAGGCCGCCCGCTTCTTTTTGGAAGATAATCAGCTATACCAGCAAACTTTCTCTGCCCCGACTTTAAAGTGCGTTGATCCGGATGAGGCAAATTATTATCTCCGGGAGGTGCACGAGGGAATCTGCGGGGATCATTTAGCCGCTAAAGCTCTAGCCTACAAGGTCATCAGACAAGGTTACTATTGGCCCACAATCCACGTTGATTCAGTTGCCTATGTGAAGAAATGCAGCAAGTGCCAAAAGTTCAGCAATGTGCCGAAGCAAGGTTCAAGCCTCCCCGGGTCTGTCATCTCCCCGATCCCATTCGCTGTTTGGGGAATTGACATCATGGGCCCCTTCCCTCGAGCAAAAGGGGATCTTCGTTATGTGCTGGTAGCAATAGATTATATTACTAAGTGGGTAGAAGCCTAGGCTATGAGAACCATCAATCAGCAAGACTGCATCAAATTTGTGGACGCAATTGTGATGAGGTTCGGGATCCCAATGGTTTTAATCTCGGACAATGGGCCGCAGTTCGTGGGTTCAGATTTTGAAGCCTATCTCAAAGAGCTCGGGATAAGGCACAGAAAAGCATCTGTGGCCCATCCACAAGGAAATGGACAGGTTGAGGTCACAAACAGAACCATACTCCGAGGTCTGGAAAAGAGACTGGAAGACTCTAAAAAGAACTGGCCGGATGAACTCCCGAAGGTTTTATGGTCATACAGAACTACCTCCCGGACGGGGACCGATGAGACTCCATTCAAGCTAGCCTATGGTACCGAGGCCCGGTTAACTGTGGAAACCGGATCCCCCTCTCATAGAGTGGCCAACTTTGATGAGGTCTCCAACATAGAAGGCCTCAGAACCAACCTCGAACTCTTGGATGAATAATAGATCGGGATGTAGAAAAAATGGAAAGCTACAAGGAAAAAACAAAGCTTCACTTTGCGAAGAAGGCCAAGATAAGAGAATATGTGGTGGGAGATCTAGTGCTTCGGGACACCAAAGCCTCGGACCCAACTAACCAAGGGAAACTGCAGCCGAACGGGGAAGGCCCCTACATAGTCAAGGAAGTGCTCCAGTCCGGGAACTTACAAGCTGAACTACCTCAGCGGGACCGAGGTCCCCAACACCTGGCACGGAACCCGGCTAAGGAAATTCTACCAATAAGAGAAAGGTGCACATTCTGGGAACACCTCTACATTTATACTATGATATTTTGATGTAAACATTATTCCCATTCATCCCAGAATGTAATTTTTGCTTTCGATATGAATAAAAAACTCTATTTTAAGCGTCCCATAATTTGAGTCAATTTCATTATGTTGTTTATTTATCTACCATCAGATTTAAAAACACAGCCCATGTGTACTTTGTAAATTTTTATCAAATGAAAATTTACCCCTGCCCGGGGTCCTATAAAAACCCAACCCAGGAGTACTTATAAAGTTTCTACAATTTAAATATTTTTACCCCGCCCCGGGGTCTACAAAAACACAGCCCATGTGTACTGTGAAATTTCCTACCAAATGGAAGTTTACCCCCACCCAGGGTCCTATAAAAACTCAACCCATGAGTACTTATGAAGTTTGCACGAGTTAAATATTTTTACCCCACCCCGGGGTCTTCAAAAACACAGCCCATGTGTACTTTAAAATTTTCTATCAATTGGAAGTTTACCCCTACCCGGGGTTCTCTAAAAACTCAACCCATGAGTACTTATAATTTACCCCGACCAGGGGTCTGCAAAGACACAACCCATGTGTTGTACTTAGAAAATGTCCTAATTTCCTAAGTTAGAAATTCACATATACAAGTCACTAGCAAAGGAAAGAAAAGCACAATCATATTAAATAACCCCGGGGAAACACACCCCGGGGGGCAAATCCAAGTCATTTAAATTACAGATAAATTAGCCAACAGGCTGAGTTCAGACAGTACTAAAAATAAAGAAACGAAATTTACATGCCAAGAAATGGCAAAGTCTTTAAGCTTCTGCTGCAGGCTCGGCGGGAGGAGAAGGAGGCTGCTCCGGGCCACCTTCTGGTACGGGAGGCTGCTCAGCAAGTGGCGATCCGGGAAAAGGAGGAACATTGCTAGAGGTTCCAGCACCAGACTCCCTTGCCTGGATGACTTCTTTCTCCTGCTCTAGCTGCGTCTCCTCCTCAATGTACTTCTCCAGGAAGACATCGATTGTACCCTGAGGCTCTTCAACGAGATACTTGGAAGCGACATTCCAGTAGATCTGGATCTTCTCCAGTGCTTTGTCATTCAGCTCTTCGAAGTACGCGGGAGTACCCCGGAACCCAGCCAGAACCTCTTCGGGGGTGGGTCGGGCGGCAAGATCATCCTTCAGCTTTTTGTTCTCCACCCTCATCTCCCGGACGGAAGCCTCAGCCCGGTCCTGCCTCTCCCGGATCTCGTCAAGAAGTTTCTTATGAGCAGCAGCCTTCCTTCGCACTTGCCTCCTTCGACTCCTGTATCTCCCAGGGAAAGCCTCTCGGATTCAGTCTTATAGATCTCAGGCAGCATCAGCCTTCGCCTGTAGGCTCCGGGTTATGCAAACCAGTCCAGCAACCCGGGAGTTAGCCTGAAAACATTATAAATCGCGATCAGATGATACGAATACAAGAAAATAAGAACGAGGCAAGTACGGAATCGAATTTCAAAACGGTATAAGAAAAAAAGCTTACAACAGTAATATCCTCCTGAAGCCCGACCAGAAAGTCGTCGAGAGGCTCCTTTCTGTATTTCTTCCTCTCCGCCGTGCTAGCATAGTTCTCAAACAGCTCTCTCCGGCGAGTCTTCGGGGTGAAGCTAGCAAGCAAGGCCTTCAAAGTTTCCGGGGTATCCGGGGCCAGGTCAACAGCAGCCTTCTTCGAAACAGGGCCCTCAGATACATCCCCACCTTTCTCCCCGGAACCCGAGGGAGCACTCTTCCTCTTCCGGGGTGCTGGGACCCTTGTCGCATCCCCTTGCTGCACATCCTCGACCCGAGGCTCGTTGATCACGATCGTTGTCCTCCCAGGACGAGACGGCGCCGCCTTCCGGGCTGCATCCTCACTCTCACCAACCTTCTTCTTTCCGGAATCTAAGCTCGTCATCCCTCCAATCCTTCGCAGCTTGGCCGAGAGATCCTTAAGTTGGGCAGACATGTTTGGGGGATAGGGAATTAACTTCGGAATACCTGAAGAGGAGACAACAAAATATCAGTCCCGGATACAAACAATCAATAAAAGCTAAAGCAACAAAATAACACTAAGGCAAAAGAATTACATCCGGCATCATGCATATTTTCATTGCTAGTAAAATAGTCCCGGGTCCATTGCATCCCAAGTGCCCCACAAAAGGCATAAACCATCGCGAGAGCTACTTGCCCGAGCCGCTGGACCGGAAACCTATCTGTTTTAATTTCAAGTTTATGGAGTGGCATGAACTCCAGATCCCCACCCCGGACAAAAATGAACTCCCGGTGCCATCCCTTAAGCGACGTCAACATGCTGACCGGGAGAACCATCTTATCGGAAGGATACCCACAGTCCTCGATCCTAAACATGAACTCATAAATCGGTCGAGCGGTGGATCTCTTAATTTTGAAAATAGTGATGGAAAAGTTTGAAGGTGGGGAGGTAATTTTTGGCATAACAGCAAGCTAGAAACCAACTTATCCATTTTACTGAATTCGGGGCCAGTTGGGTGAAAGGAATCCCATACACGTCCCGGCAAAGAGATTTGGTGAATTGATGTAATCTGAGGCGCATGCCCCGGAGGTGCTCCAAGGGAATCCCAACCCAACCCCCATCCGGCCTGTGATACACCCTCTCATGCTCCTCGGGCCATCTCCATTGGAAGGTATCATCAAGGTTAAAGGCGAGTCTAAGGGCGCCATCTACCTCGGCGTCCGTATATTTCTCCTGAACCTCTTTATGAACCGCCCCACACTCATACCTGGTCCCCGGGGCGGTAAAAAACTTCCTATTCATATCGTCTTCATCGTAAGGCTCCCTACCTCCCAACCCATTCCGGGCTTAGGATTCACTCGGCACTGGACAAAGTATTCGTCCACATCTTCCCAAGACCCATCCGGATTAGAAAGGGTACCCCCGGGACCTAAGACTAATGTCTGGGCCAAAACTTGTTGGGGTTGGTCAACCCGGGGAGGCATCTCTACGGAGCTACTACTGGAAGAAGAAGATGAAGGGTAGAATGCGTTTAGTTCGCCTAAACCTCTAGGCCGCTCGGGAGACCGACTCCTAAGGGTAGCAGTACGTTTAAAATGGGTACCTGGCATAAACTATGTGTATCTATATAAACGCACCCCGGAATCAATGCCAAACCCGAACCTAACAACAACAAAAACAAAACAAAAAACAGAAGAGTTTAGAAACAAATCTGTGTATGTATCTTAGCCCAGAAACAAGATCTACAACATATACATATACATACAAACAAAAACACATATCAAGAACACACCCCTGGGCCCTTCAACTTTTTACACTACTAAAAACCCACTTATTCGCATACAAAACTACCAAAATTCACGATATTTACACAAATCAAACACAAAACCATTGAAGAAGCCATACAAAATCTACACAACTACACGGATTTAAGGTCAAAGCAACAACACAGTGGTGAAAATCGAACAAGGAATATGAAGGGGCGAATCAAAACTCGCACAAAATGGCTGCATGCATTGCGAGAACGAAAGAAAAAGAAATGGAACAAGAAAGCAAAAGAGCGAGATACTTACAAAGTAGCAGGAGAAAGAAATGCAGCTTCAAAAAATCCCTGCAAGATTTCTTAGGTCTCTCTCTCTCTATCTCTCTGTGGAAGTTTCTGCGTAAAAGAAAAAAGAGGGGGAGAATGCGGTATTTATAAAGAAAAGAAAGTCAGGTGAAAGGTTTTTTGAAGGAAAATTAACCACACCCACGTGGCAGCCCGCGATTGGTCCCAAAAAATAACCGCATAGCAGTTATTACACGACCTGTCACGTAATCATTATGTGGGCGCGTCTTTTTAGGAGGAAAAAGGGGGGAAGTTAAAGAATATCACACTCAAAAGATATGCATAAACGTATGTATCTTTGACCCCAGCTGGAATCCTAACTGTCGTCTGACACCCCGGATTTCCAGCATCAGCTTTTCAGAGTCCGGTCAAATCAAATGTCAGGAGTGTACTTATCCACCAAACCGTCACCAAAATTCAAAATCAAAATCAAAGGATTACACAAGTCAACCCCGGAGTCTTATTCCCATTTGACCCCGGGGTTAGGGGCAACAAATCAAAAAAACCCCCAAAATTTTTCTAAGTATTCCAAGGAATCCCACCTGGAATCAAAATTAAAGGACTAACCAAGTCAACCCCGGAGTCTCATCCCCATTTGACCCCGGGGTTAGGGGGCCACAAATTAAAAAAAACCCCAAAATTTTTCTAAGTACTTCAAGGAATCCCACCTTGAGCTAAAATCAAACGACAACAATAACTACTATACTCCCCCGTCCGGGTGAACCCGCATAAGGGAGTGGGGGGCAAATGATAGCCTATAATAATACAGGCCCGATAATAGGGGCCCATGGCCCAATAGCAAGAGCCCAGGAAGTACTCAGCTTTAACCTGGAAGAGCCCAGGACACGTGGCAACATCACCACCGTCCAGGCACCCGGGATCCAGAACGTTCCTACGGTCGGGATCTGGTAGTACTCTGACGCATCCCAGGCGTCCAGATGCCCTACAGTCCAAAAGGCAAACCTACGGTCCAGATTAAAAGGCCCAATCAGGGCCCAATAGCAAGAGCCCGGGAAGTACTCAACTTTAACCTGGAAGAGCCCAGGACACGTGGCAACATCACCACCGTCCAGGTACCCGGGATCCAGAACGTTCCTACGGTCCGGATCTGGTAGTACTCTGACGTATCCCAGACGTCCAGATGCCCTACAGTCCAAAAGGCAAACCTACGGTCCAGATTAAAAGGTACAAACCCCTAAACCCTAGTAGGAGGCCTATAAAAGGTAAAACAGAAGGAAGGTTACAGGTTACAATCTCACATACTCTCTCACTCACCTATACTTACATACACACACGTACACACCATAAATATACTCGCATAATTCCCGTTTTGCCCCTCTTCCCTTTAAAACCCTTTCTCATTCTCATGCCGGAGGTGCCGCGGGGACGCCACTCCCCTCCGGTTTTGTTTTGTAGGTTCCCACCCTACAGCTACACCACACGCCGCCGCCACTTCCGTCCAAAAGGAGTCTGAGTCCGGGCTCGGCAAGTAAAAGGGCCCTGGGGCGATTTGGGATTATCAGATACAATAAGAAGAAGAAATCCAAAAAGGTTACAATAATGTAGGGACTGTGTTAGGGCAGTCGAAGAAGAAATTCCGTTTTAGTTCAAGGGGTCAATATCTGTTTTTTGTACTCGGCGGATTCAGTGGATCCTTGATAACCCCCTTTAAACGGATGTAAAATATTGGCACAATCTAAATAGCAATGGTAGGTGGAACTGGGGGTGATCCCGGTCCAGGTTTGGTTCGGTTTTTATGTTAAACGGGAACCAAACCACGTAATTGCGGTTTTGAAAAAATTCAAACCAACCCGAAACTTGTAACCTAATAAAACCAAACCACTCGGTTCGGTTTTATTCGGTTCGGTTTAGCGGATTTTGGTAATTTATTACATTTTTTATTAGTAAACTCGAGAAATAAAGTAACATTTATTCTTTCTTTATTTTTGCTAAGCAACATTTCTTTTATTTAAACTTTTCTTCTAATTTACATAATTAATAATATATATATTCTTTCATATAAATATATCACTCGTATTACTTGCAAATTATTAATGTATAATAACATGTTGATCAACTAATTGCAATAATAAATGTTCAATGTAAAAGAAATAAAAAAGTATTCAACATTATTTTTATAGGAAAGTAACAGACAATTTATTAAAAAGTACGATAATTTTGTGATTATTTGATGAGATTTAACACAAATTTAGTTATTGATTATAGGATATAATTGTTTTTCGTTATATAATCATAAATGTAAAACTCTGTGTGTGTATATATATTGATGCGGTTCGGATCGGAAGAGAGTTGGGTTAAGCTCAAACCAAAACCAACCCATTACCCGCGGATTTTTAAAGTAGTTGAACCGTAACCGCAAACCACATTTCGGTTTCGGTTTGGATCGATTAAATATCGGTTCAGTTTATGCGGATTATGCAGTTTAATCCGAACCGTGATCACCCCTAGGTGGAAACCCGAATTGGTTACCGAAATCGTTCACAAATACTCATGTATTCTCTCCGTCCCAATTTATCTGTCATGTTTGACTTTTTGTGGTCAAATTGACCAAATTTTGACCGAAAATTTCATATAGTATATACTCGAAAAAAATTATAAAAATTATATCATTAGAAAGTACACGTAATCTACTTTAATACATATTCTTCGGTTTTTCAAAATAATGAAAGATTGATATTTAATTTACGGTCAAAGTTGAGTCAATTTAACCACAAAAAGTCAAACACAACAGATAAATTGAGACAGATGGAGTATAATCGTAATTTTCTAATAATAAAATATAACTTATGTGTATAAATATGTGTACATAAATTAAAATATACAGAGAATGTCATGTCACATCATTCGCCAAAATTTCTTTTAACGAATTTTGGATACCTATCGCTGCTCATGCTACAGCCCCCGATAATTATTCCAAAAATATCTTTAAATGACATATGCCTTTATTTTATTAGTGAGACTAATTTTAATATACGGGAGATTCATTTTATTAATGAGTAAACAACCAATAGTATAATTACAACTTGACATTTAAAAACACTTTCGGGAACGATTTCGAGACTTTATAATTTATACAATCTAAATCATTTTTCAGGTAAAATCAATTATAATACCACGACCCATAAAAATGTTATAATTTGTACTGCTTTTCTGAATTATTTTCACAAAATCGGATTTAAAATTTGAGAAATATTATTGCTTTCACAAAAATTTTGAATTGTCAAATTCTGCATAAATTCAAAAACTGTTGCTATAGAAATTTTAACAATATTTTTTAGTTATTGTAATTTAACTATTCAATGTAAAAGTTAATAGTATGTAAATTTTAAATTTGTATATTTTTTTACTAAATAGATAAAAATTTGTTCACTAGCAAATAAATAAAAGGAAGAAAACATAATTATTTATAAAATCTAACATTTATGACGGGACATAGAGGAGCTATGGGCAAAAACTATGTCGACCGTGTATATTTTTTATATCGAAACTTCTCGTGATAAATACGAAAATTTATAATTTTGGTACATCTTAATTATTTTTTTTGTAATAGTAGTTTATCCTCATGCATTCAATCCTAATCTATCAATTAAATTAACTTAAAATTATAGTTTTAGCATTTATTATATATCCACGAGCACGTAATAGGAAAAAAAAATTACTCCCTCCGTCCCCCTTAATTCTTTACATTGGGGGACGGGGGCTCGACACGCACTCTAATTATCTTATTAAATGTAGTTTTCTTAAAAAAAATTAAATTTTTTTTTCTTCTAAATAAAAGTATGATGTTCAAATTTTAATAAAAAAAATATTAGAAATAAACTATAGAAAAATATTTTATAATTACCTTAAAATGCGTGTGAAAAAACTGTAAAGCAGTACATAATAAACGATGAACAGAGGGGAAAAGAAAGGCAAGTATGAAGCTGGTTAAGCTAACTTGCGCTGTTGTGTCAGTTTACAGTTAAACCTCGATTAAGTAATATCCGATAAAGTAATAACCTCGCTTAAGTAATAATTTTCATCGGTCCCAACTTGGGCCAATGTTGTAAAGTAATATTCTCGCTAAAAGCATAAGATAATAAAAAATTCGAAAGTTATTAAGGGCCCAAGTAATATGTAAAGTAATAATTCCATAATTATATATATATATATATATATATACTGTATAATGTATATGATTACAAAATTTAATTCTTATTAAAATATGAATCTATTGTAGCTTGTTTCTTCTTTCCACCAAAGCCAAAATTAATCTCGTCCTTGACTTTATGTAAAGCAAAAATAACTCCTGGTATGTTTTGCTCGTGTTGTAACAAGTAATTGTTCAAAGTGGTGAGTGCTTGAAATGCTTCCTTTGATGACACGCTTGGGATGACATTGCTATCGTCGGGTTCAGGATCAGTCCCTTCATCAGTGCTCATTACCGACTCAATGATTTCTTCATCCGTAGGTGATTCCATAACCGCATCATTCTCGTTTGGATAGTTTAAGAGATGCTCGACATCCATCACATTCCTATATCGTAAATTAGAGATAACTTCATTTAATCCTTCGACACCTTCATTTATTTCTCCAAGTTCTTGTTCATCATTTTCTTCTGAACGAATCTTGCAATGCCGAAAACAATTTGCAATTGTGGTTGTTTTCACATCAATATTCCAAGCCATGTTAGCAAAACTAATAGCATTCAAGATATTAACTTTTTGGATATAAGTAATCATAATAAAAGTAATTTTAGATCAAATACATTGCATGTGATTAATTCTAGTTTTTATATGTACATTATATATTATACTGTACCACGTAAACATAAAAATTCGGTAAAGTAATAAAATATTACTTTATCGATAAAGTAATAAAATATTATTATATCGATAAAGTAATAAATTCGGTAAAGTAATATTTTTTCCCGGTCCCAAGGGTATTACTTTAAAGAGGTTTAACTGTATTATAAATCTCAAATGAGACTGTGGGAAGGACATGTGGGTCCCAATGAAAGAAGACGAGACAAAACCTCGAAGTACGTGATGAGTTGTAAGATTGATGAGGGCAGTTCCTCGTCATTTTTGTAATAATGTGTTAATGATGAGTGCAGTTTCCAATCTTTCGTCGGAGTCTGATAGAAGGTTGTTTCATGCATTTATCGTCATTTTGCCTGCCTGACATTAATGATATTCCCAATATATATAATCTGCGAGGTCTTGACTTCTCTAAAAAAATTGAGAGTTTGACTCATGAATTGAGCAATCAAAAAATAAAAGGGAGAAGATACACGGCGTCCCCTCCGAATACTACGACTACTAAATTGTTACTCTCTCCGTCCTGCTGAATTGTTTACATACACTGTTTGCACGTATTTCGAGACTTCAATAAAATATAATTTCATAATATTTTTTTTAATTTTATTTTTTTGAATAAAAATTTAAGCATGAAACTTTTTTTCAGAATTCTTTTAAAAAAAAATATATTATGGAAGTATACTTTAAACGAGCATTGAAAAGCGTGCAGAAAAGTAACGTAAACAATCCTTGAGACGGAGAATGTAAATTAAGAAACATAAAAAAAAATCCAAAAAAAATCATAAAAGGCTTTTTCTCTAGCCCATAAGTATTCAAGGTCATGTGTGCATTAAAACTACTAGAATTATAAACAGAAATAATTTTTCATGAAATCCAATCCCCTGGACATTGGACAGGACCATAGTTGTCACCAACTATAAAATATTTCACAATAAACAAGCCATAGAAAATCATTTCATACCCAAAAGAATAGCCAAATCTAACATTCTCGGCTCTTTTTAAAACTTTAAACAAAGTTCGGAAATAACATGGCAGAAGACCGAGTGATTCTTGTAATGTTTTATGAATTATAGAAACGAATCCTTCTCCAGTAGCTTCACCACTTCTTGCTGGTTGTTCAATTTGGCCACATCAATCGGGGATTTACCGTCCATATTTTGGAGAGTACTGAAAGGAATATATGTAAATTTATTCAGATAAATATATAAAAAACATGACAACGTGTTGACTGGATAATAAGCTTACACAGCAGCTCCATTGTCCAGCAGAAGTGAAACACATTCCTTCTTGCCGTAACCAGCTGCATAATGAAGAGCAGTGTTCTTGTTCTTATCAAGCGCATCCACCTTTGCTCCAGCATCCAGAAGGACCTGAGCACATTTTACCTGAAATATAGCAAGGCTTAGCACCAAAATTAATCTAGACAGAATATGTTAAATGCTAAATGATTTACAAGAAAAGGTGTAAGATAAACAGAGGAAACACGCTCAGTAACATGGACTATGTAGCACCATGTCGTGATAGGAAACAAAATTAACGCAGTGATGTTCTTTAGGAATAGTTAACAACCAAAAGGATCATTTGCTAACATACATATACAAATATGGTACAAGCCAAATGAATCCTGGTTTCTATCTGGTCGGCTCTCCCATGTCTTCTCAAAGACAAATTATTTATGATTACTCTGATCAAGTAGAAAATTACAATTTTCCAAACGAGAAAAATCACTTTAACCAATGACTAAATGCTGGACGGGATAAGACTATTTCAATTATGTTCAAGTGGTACTTTTTTAATAAACAACATTCTTCCCCTACCTTGGCCAAGGTTGCGGCTCCAGGTACTTACTAAAGCATGGTCTTCTGTAACTATTAAGCCAAGAGGAGATGCAATTGGATAGCTGTCTGAGCAAATGGTGTATGCTTTTAGATAACTCAAACTATAAGGGTAACATTTTATAGTTTATCACTCTCGTGCAGCAAAGTTTGTAATAATATAAGCAATGTTAGAACTTTCAATAAACATCTCAAATATTTAATTGTTAGATATGCATGTAAGAAAGTATGGGTCAAAATCTAATAGAGAGATAGAAACTATCTAAATTTGTGAATCTCCAATCTCTATGCTAAATCTCACTTCACCTTATCTCAATTTATATTGATCATAAACTCATGTATGCACTATATGCACTTGAGCTCTGGCCTTGATCTGTTAGTTATGGTTTTGTAATTGAGTAATTATATAGGTTTTTGTTTATTAGAATTATTACTGATTTCACTTTCCTAAATTGTCAAGATATAATTTAACAGCTAAAAGCTGTTCCCAAGGATGGTCATTCTAAAGCTTTTCAACAAATGATAAATGAAGCACAAATGATTCCTTGACTACTTATCCACAAAACCGAACAGTAACTCTAAAAACTGTAAAACAACACAGGGTACTCCCCAAGAGGCAAGAGCAATTAAATTTGTGAATCTCCAATCTCCATGCTAAATCTCGCTTCACCTCATCTCAATTTATATCGATCATAAACTCATGTATGCACTATATGCACTTGAGCTCTGGCCTTGATCTGTTAGTTATGGTTTTGTAATTGAGTAATTATATAGGTTTGTGTTTATTAGAAGAATTATTACTGATTTCACTTTCCTAAATTGTCAAGATATAATTTAACAGCTAAAAGCTGTTCCCAAGGATGGTCATTCTAAAGCTTTTCAACAAATGTTAAATGAAGCACAAATGATTCCTTGACTACTTATCCACAAAAACCGAACAGTAACTCTAAAAACTGTAAAACAACACAGGGTACTCCCCAAGAGGCAAGAGCAATTAAAAGTAATGATCAAGCCAATAAGGTTCTATTAGTTCTTTTGCAAACAAAAATTAGCTAAGACTACAATTCTGCAAACAGTCAAACAGAGGACCAAAGCAGCCTTTAAAACAAGAAACAAAACTATATAACATCCAAACCTCAGGCAAGTATATTTTCCGACAGATCGGATGTTTATTTTAATAATGAACGAAATATTTAGCATTTTGTAAGTGAAATTAAAAAGTAGAACAGACAAGATAAGCTAAACATGGGCTAAGCAATCCACAGGGTTTGAAAATCAAGTTACTAAATGCATAAAAAGCTTCATAGCATCAGACTGCAGGATAAAAGGAGTAAAATTGGCAGAGTAAGCTAGAGAGGGAAGGAGAGAAGAAAAGTAGTGTGCCTGGAGCTACTTGGAAGCTCAAGTAAGTTGTTAAAGATAATATCAATTTCTAAGAAAATCCTTACGAAGAAAAAACATAAAATCCAGCATTAATCCTTTATTTAAGTACTGCCTATCATACCTCGCCATATCCACATGCGAAATGTAAAGCTGTCCTTCCTTCCGAGTCTTCTTCATCCTTATCACCACCAGAAGCTAGTGCCTTCTTCAAACCCTGATATGAATGGAGTATGTAAATGTCAATTAACGTGTATGGATAATAAGATAAGCTCAGCAAGTATTATATGGTATTTTAGGGCCATTGTTTAATATTACACCAAAAATTGACAGAAGACAAGACCTAAAGGCTAAACCTAAAAGCTTTTGGTGACCTGGTGTTGGTATGGTTTAATTATTAAAACAAAGGACTGGTCAAGAAAAAATATTTCGTGGTGAAATTTGGTTGCAAACTGAGCCGGGATAAATATGATGAAAAAGTTGTTGGTGCACAACTTCTATGCTGACCATTCAATAATTTAAACAAGGATCAGAATCCTCATCCTTAATAAGTTTAAAATTTAAATGTAAGAATAATTTTTCTGTGAAACTTCAACCCAAATGCCAACCACATTTACCATCCTAATACAAAATAAAATTCCAAAATGCCAACCACATTTACCACAGAGTACTAGTCTCTCTCTCTCTCTCTCTCTCTCTCTCTCTCTCTCTCTCACACACACACATACACACACCCCTAAAACATACTACATTACTCATAACTAGTTTAAAAATTACAATCCAATTTCCCAAATAAATTCACAACATTTTTAAAATTAAAAAAAACAAGAAACTGAAACCAAAAATTGACAGAAGACAAGACCTAAAGGCTAAAAACCTAAAAGCTTTTAGTGACCTAGTCTTGGTCTGGTTTAATTATTAAAACAAAGGACTGGTCAAGATAAAATATTTCGTGGTGAAATTTGGTTGCAAACTGAGCCAGGATAAATATGATGAAAAAGTTGTTGGTGCACAACTTTTATGCTGATCATTCAATAATTTATACAAGGATCAGAATCCTCATCCTTAATAAGTTTAAAATTTAAATGTAAGGATCTTTACATATCTTAAACCAAAAAAAATGACTACCAAGAGAAAACAATTCCTTCAAATACAAAGACTTGCCAAGTTCCTTTTTCAATACAATTCAGAATCTCATGACTTTCTTGAGTGAGTTTTTCTAATCGTCCAATTTTTTTAACAAGGATCTCATCTTTAATGAGTTCAGAAAGAAGGTTTCCTTCTTCTATTAAGATAACTTTGTTCGTTTTAAATAAAAAACAACTTATCAAATTCTTCATATATAGGAAACGAAAACTCTAAAAAGCTTCAGAAAGTCGCGAATATTTTTAAGTAGCAAGGACTGTTTATTGACATAATTTTTTATGCATCCACTTCTTATGGTCGCAAAATATATAGCATGAATAGTTTTTGAACTTCATCCAATTTCTGCAACTAACATGTTAAGTCCAATATTAAGTGCGTATTCAATCTATAAAGCCATGTAATGCTCCAGAAAATATCTACAAAAAGAGAATCCAGAACTTTATTACCTCCACATCACCAACACTAGCAGTGTTGTGAACAATAGATTCATCCTCATTTCCTACTTCATCCGACTCATCTAATCCAGAAACTTCAGCAGAAGTAGCAGCATCTGCTGGAACAGCAACACCCATAGCTTCACCCAATTTCTTAAGAACGGCCGGGTCATTCCAGTACCTGAAAACACAACAAGAAAAAATTAAGAGAGAAATAAAAAAATATGCTACAAGGAGAAGCTTATTTTATTATTAGATTAAGTGTTAATAATGGTCGGATTACTTATTTATTTCATTCAGACTATTGCGGGGCTTCGTCTATACTTTATTTATACTTGGATGATCATGTTTTAATGTTTAATTATTATACGTTCAATTTTTCCCAACTATTTTTACCTTGTGCACATGGAAAACTCTTGGTGAAGTGATTATTTAGTAGTTCAATCACCCACGATTGCACAGTTTCTTTACTTTTACTTATTGTCCTACATCAATAGTATAACTATAAATGTACATCACATTGTACGGCAATAACATCAAGCTACTCTGTACTATCGTCAAATACACGTCACTATTACCTAGTAAAACAAGTCATCAAATTTTTAATTGCCACACTTCCTAATTTGTTGGCCCCAAATTGTTGTCCACATTCAGTTTATATGGTAATTTTAAGTGTTAAATTTCTTAATTTATATGAAATATACATATTTTAAATAGTTATAAGTGCATTTAAGTGATCGAACAAAACGTGAAATTTTATTCGATAAAAGTTTAAATGGGACAAGGAGTACATACATAACTAATACAATCTGGCAACATTTAAAGGTCATCCATGAGGGTACTATCAAAAGCCTTGTACATTTGACAAATCTAATACCTCAAAACAAAAAACACATATACATGAAAATCGACTAATGTTGTCAAGCGTTCATGCACTAAACACCATTTCCTCATTATATATATAGGGGGCTACTCCAATGGAAACCAATTTAGAATAGAAACTAGAAACCAAATAATTTTTTTTTTAAATTACTTCGAAATATAAAACATATGTTATGCAAATCGATCGTTGTGAGATGTAGAAAAATACAGTGAAATCGGATTTTAAAAAAAACTTACGGTTTGACGGAAAAAATCAAATTAAAAATGGAGGAGAAAAGCTGAAATTGGGTGTGGGAGGGTGCAGAGTAGTTGGGTGGGGTGAGTTAAGGGGGGACCACTAGATTAGGTTGATCTAATGGCTTAGATTAGTTCCTAATTTCTATTTTAATTTTAGTTTGTATTTGATCATTCCCCTATATATATATATATATATCTACAAATTTCACATATATCCATACGTTCTTGTGCAGTCTTGCAATAAATATGGTATTTCCTCATAGATAAACACATGGAACAAATTTCTATATCTCAACTTTGGCACCATTGATATGGGGAAAGCATAATAAATTATCGATTAAGTATATATACTGGATGATAGTTAAGAAAAGAGAAAACTTTAATTACCTCATCATTACAGCTGGACCTCCCTTTTCTATTTCATCTAAAATAGGTTTCAATGAAGGATCTTCTTTGACACGAGCAATTCGTTCTTCAAGCTGGTCTTTTTGTGCTGGATTAGCTAGGCTCTCAAGCATTTGTGACATAGATGGATCCTGGTATATACAAAAATTTAGTAAAAAATAATATAACTTGCGGCTCCAGTTATTTGACATTTCTTATAAGCTCTAACACAACATTGGAGCTAAATATACCTCCATCAAAGCACTACCAAGTCGTTCAGCCATTGACACAAATTGAGGGTTTTTCATAACTTCTTGCATACTAGAATAGTACTGCTGGGCATCAAACTGTGGGATTGCATTTGCATCGCTGACTCCAGGACCCTTTAATGTCTGTTCAAGTTGTGCGGCCATCTGGGTAAATGAAGGATCACTGGCTATTTGTTCTGCTAATTCCCTGACACTTGGATCCTAAAACATCACATTGTATGAACCTTAGCACAGAAGATAAAACAGTACAGTAAATATACATCATGTATTGGAAAAATCAGAATATTATCCTTTAAAGTCTCATAAAGTATCCGGATGGTCTTACATATCTATAACAGCCAAGCTTTTAGTTTTTTTTCACAATTCAAGAATATAATACATTAAATGACATCTTTTCTGCATTATTTGCCTCGTGAGCTTGCATTTGAACGCATTTGAACAACTACATGACCGACTATCATAAAAGGAAACTTAATCAAAATTAAAGGTATAAATAAAATAGCATTGATTAGTACATTGAGTAAGTTGGCCATATTTGAAAAGTCAAATGGATTTCCAGGAATCCCAGCTCCTGGAGCAGGTGAAGCTGTACTTTGCGCAGATTGATTCTCTGCAGAGCTCGATTCAGAGGTCTTGACGGTTGAGCTGGTCTTTTCTTCTAATGAGCATAAAATAAAGGTCAGATCTTTACAAGCAAATTAATAGTACAGAATAATTTAAACCAAGACGATATACTTATCACATAAGAATTTAAAGCCTACAAAATAAAAATAATAATCTACACTATAGTCTACACAAAGATTAAAAGGGCATTGTTGAGTTGACATGATTACATTCTATTTACTTATAACTAAAAATCTACTCAAGCATCGATCGACATACTTATGATCACAAAAAATTACACATTACAGGATAAGAAAACTACGCTATTAATACTCAAAAGGCATTTCCGAGCGGATATGGTTACATTTTATTATTTGTACCGGGAAATCACTCAAGCATCGATCAATATACTTATGATCACATAAAAATTAAACACTACACGATAAAATTATAATCTAAACTATGCAATAGACTCGATAGGCATTCTCGATTAGATATGGTTATGTTCCACACATATACCGAAAAAACTACTCAAGTATCGATTGATATAATAGTCATCGCATAAGAACTAAAAATTACATGATGAAATCATAATCTACACTGTACAAATCTAAAAAGGCACTATCGAGTGAAAATAATTACTGCCTTATTTACTATTCCCCAAAAATCAACCGATTTACGTGTTTACTTTAACCGAAAAAACCTACTGATGTTATCGATATAAACATGAATAGCTTAATTACATGTTAATTAAATCAAAAAAAGGTAAAAGAGAGAGTAAGAATGGTACCTTTAGTTGAGGATGCATCTTTATCAACGACCTAAAAAAACAACACACAAATTACAATATAATTGAAATTCAGTAATTATAATAGAGAAAAAACATCTAATTTCATAATTAATCATTACAAAACACTGTCCACAGATCAAAACAAATTATATGTGTATATGCTTATATGTAAAACTGAAATTATGATTGATCGAGAGAGAGAGAGGGGGGGAGAGGGAGGGGGAGAGAGAGAGAGAAGAGGAGAGGAGGGGAGAGAGAGAGAGAGAGAGGGAGGGAGAGAGAGAGAGAGAGAGAGAGAGAGAGAGAGAGAGATTTACCGGAGACATGATTAGGCAGATCGGGGAGAGAGAGAGAGAGAGAGAGAGAGAGTGTTAAGAGTTTTGTGATAAAGAGAGAGTTTGGAGTGGGGGCAAGTCAATCCTCAAAATCTCGTCATCGTTTTTATAATTTTAATGGTGTAGATTGGGCTGCTTGATTTTCGATTTTGCTTCGTATCATTGTTTTCTAAATCGAATATACCACCTCAATTCTTGTACTTTTAACTTATTTTTACTCATTTTTTTAAATAAAAAAGTAAAATAACTTGGTAAAAGTGTAAACATTGAGGTAGTATAATTTTGATATAATATTAAATATTATTATTCAAGTGATATAAGATCGAATCTTATAAATAACATATTATTAAAATTATAATTTATAATATATAATGATAAAAACGACCGTGTATAGTTATAAACTAGTTTAAATTTTATTAGTGATTTTGATAATTATTCTCTTTTTTGAAATAAATTAATTATTATTATCTTCTTATTCATGTTTTTAAAAATATTTTTTGATTTTTGTGAGGTATATAATATTCGGTAACTATTAGAAGATGCTCGTATAATTGTATGAGAAAAAATTAGGAAATTTACCAAAAATACCACTTTTAGCAAAAAAAAATGCATAAATACGGACGCGGGTTGCATATGAGATTGCAATGGTTACATATGAGGTTGATCCATATTTTTGCAAATATTTTCTGCAACTTGGGTATTTATGAAAAAATCCCAAAAAATTAAATCAAAAAAAAATATTTGAAATAATCTCATAGAAACAATAATTTAAACAACCTCTTCAAAATGTGACATTGGGTTATATTTCTCCGATATTAAGACATAACTAGTTTAAACCATGTGCGATGCACGGGTTCCACTTAATATTATTTAAATATTTTTAAAATTTTATTTATTAATCATATATTAATTTTATCTTTAATATATTTATTAAATAAATATATAATAATTATGAATCTATAATAAAATATATCTAGTAAGGAGTTGTGTTTGTAATTTAGTAGGATACGTTCTGGTCGTAGTTTATAAGGATAATGAGATTTTGTCTGATAGTTTAATAATTTAGCAGTTTGGTATGTATATGACACTGTTTAATATAATCAAAATAAGATGATAACCGCCTAAATTATATCGTATTTCGACTATTATAGTTTAGTATTAGTGTATATTTCTTCCACGGTTAAACATTTTTAAAATAATACGTTGGGAACCACGAAGAAAAATTACTTTCTATAAAGAATAAAAATACAATATCTTTGTAATGTTTGACATCGCAACATTAGATTATTGTTTTATTGTTATTACTCAATCGAGTTAATATATTTACATGAATGTGACAAATGAGGCGTTTAGTTGGGGACTCTTATATCGACTCGTTTTTATTTTTCAAATTTTCTCAATTTTTTGAATTTAAAAATTAATGAATACTACAATTATTTTATATTCTTCGAACCTATCTTTTCAAGTCAAACAAAACTTTTGAAGATTTATTAATATAGGGGGAAAGTAAAAAGTCTATTATAATATGTTTTTAAACTTTCTCTCCAAGTCAAAAACAAATTAATTTTATTAATAAAAGTTACAATTATCTTATATTTTTCTAAACTTTATGTTCAAGTTAAAAAACTTCAAAAAATTTATAAATGTATATAAAGTAATAACTCAAAAGGGTGAAGTGGTAGTGCTCAAAACCCTTCAAATCAATTTCTCTGATAGAGTCTTCCTCAAATTGATCAATTTCCAAAATTCCTGACTTTCAAATCCAATCGGTTTCAATCCTTAGACTTTCCATCTCTCACGCTCAATCAGTTTTAGCGTTTACACCTTCAAAATTCAATATCAATGGTGAATCTAATTACTTATTAATGTATTTGCAGTCATGCACTACAAAAACAAGACTACAAGTAAAGGGGGAAACTTTCCAACAATCATGTTCGTTTTGCTCAGTTTCAATTCACATTTGGAGAACTGTGTGTTTATTTTGTATGATGTTTGGTAGGCATTTATTTTGATTTTTTGTCTGCGAAACTATCCAGTTGTACTAGACACAATTATTGTGATTTAGTATGTATCTTTTCATGTCACCATTGGATCCAAAGTAAAAACTGAATTATAGCGCCCTTTATGTTAGTTCTAAAAAGGTATAATTGTTTGGTTAGTAATATATGACATTTATGCTACATTTA
Organism: Apium graveolens; assembly: GCF_009905375.1. Lineage (NCBI taxonomy): Eukaryota > Viridiplantae > Streptophyta > Magnoliopsida > Apiales > Apiaceae > Apium > Apium graveolens. The sequence goes on from NC_133652.1 coordinate 298,667,301, forward strand.
AGAAGAGATTAGGAATCAAGGCAAACTTTTTTCCCCTGAATCTGATTTTTTATGTGTCAGTTCAAGCCTATGTCAAAATTACAATCAACTGTTGGGGACCTGACTTGAAAGATCGAAGGTGACCCATTTTTCCCTAGAATCGGTGTTTGTTTCTGGTTCCATGAAGTCATTGCAGGGCACACCTAAACTATTATTTCATTCTTGTGTGTGGCATACAGATTGTTGTCACAGTTCAAACTGCTTGTTTATTCTTGCATGATAAATCATCTTTCTTTACTTAAATTTAAAGATAACTAAATAGATGCCCTTAACATGCCAGAACTAATTGGGATGTTATATTGATTTACAAGCTATGATTGTAACTATTCCAGTTATTGCATTATAATTGTGACTATTCCAATTATAGTATTATCGGTGTTATGCTATTTTAGCCTGTCCGCCTACAAGTTAGAGTTTACGATTCTCTTTCTTGTTGATCTATTTACATTCTGTTGCTCATTGTGTTTTTATCATATTATTAAAATCGTGCTCCAAATGAACTTCTTTGTGACTATATATGAATAAATGCACAAGACAATTAAGTATTCCGTAGGTTAGAATTCGTTATCTAAGCCTGGTTAAATACTTCAAAAATACATGATCACAATTTACTTCTTTTGTCAACAATTGAAAAATGATATTTTGTAATGATTAACCTTGCCTACAAGTTTTAAGCTATGTAAAAATGTCCACCCAAATTTAAGTAGATGGTTGTTGTAGGTGCGGATAAAGGAAAATTCATCGAGAGGAGCCCATTTTCCCAACTCCCTGCATTTCAAAAAAACATTATTAATGATACCGTAGCTGGGGTGACAATATAGATTCATTTATATCTGCCTAACCACGTGTTTACACATGGATAATTATATGTAGCACTGTCAAGAGTCACTGATCGGGAAGGCTTAGATGCTTACTCGTAGTAAATGCTAAAAAGAGGCAAAAGACCATATTTTTATAAAAAAATATTGTGTACAAAGAGGTCTGCAACAATATTCAGGGATCCACACGGCTGTTTCATGTATATCATCTGTCATTTGTTTGAATAATTGTGGTTGCTTTAGTTAAATAAGAGGTTTTCAACCATTAAGAATGAAAGAGAAAGAGACTTTGCCCAGTGGTGGGGGCATGGCTAATAGTACTATAATTATTTTGTCGAATAGTTTTCAAAATTGATATATTTCCATAGGCACCTAACTAATATTCCACCCAGTTATTTTTCTAATCAAAAGTAAAGTAGAGATTTTCACTTTCCTTCCCTTTTTTTTAAATCTCGGGTTATGCATTTCTATTTTATTTGATTTCCTAATATTTCAAGGTTTAGCACATACAAAATTAAATTAAAATTACACACATAGAAATTTAAACGTCTGAAGAAATTAAAAAATTCTAACCGTGATTGTTCTATTTTGGTTAGGAATTATTAAAGGCCATTTCAAATAATATTTTTGATGTGTTATGTATGCAACTCGTGTATAATGTCATACTCCGGTATCAACACAATCACATTGTGCTATATGTTTAGTTACTCTTGCCTCCTTCTAAATGTATAAATTTGCATCTGTATACGGGTACCATTTTTGTGCATCCGTTATGTTATCCAATATTGAATTTTTATAGTGCTGAATATATACTAATTTTATAGGAGGATACTAAATGAGGAGATTATGTAGATCTATAGCTGACAATTTTGCACACGACACAAAAATTGCTTGAAAATTTCATGTTTGGTATTGAATTTGAGTACACGAACACGAAAGTACACGACATAGATTTTGTGTTGGTTTTGTGTTTACCTCTCTGGTACACAACACGTCACGGGGTACAAGAAATAAATAAATAAATATTATATATTTATTTATTTATAAATATCATTTAAATTTTTTATAATATACAATTTTTAATTTGAAAAATATATCCTTCACATTGCAAAAATAACAATAGTCTAGATATCAAACGCTTTAACATATTGGTCAGACAAAAGAATTAGACTATCAAAATTAAAAATATATAATGAAGTTACGCACACACCAAACACCATACAAACTTTAGGGTTGGACTTAGACACTAAGAATTGGGCAAAGCCTCCGCACTCTCACTCTTCTCAAATCGAAATTAATTGGACGAAAGAGCAACTAACAACATGAGCAAGAAGGATGTTGGAGTGAAAATCCTGTTCTTGGATAAAGACAACTATCACCATTGGAAGGTGAAAATACACCTGCATCTTCTCTCAAGATGAAAGATATATTGATTGCATTGAGAAAGGCCCTCATGTTCCTCAAAGAGCTGCTACAGATACTGAAGGTGTTGTATGCAATGAGCAAAGTGTCCCAAAGCCACAATCAGAATGGACAGATGAAGACATCGAGCAAGTACACAAAGATACGAAGGTTATTAACATTCTGTTCAATGGTCTTGATGGAGATATGTTTGACAATGTCATCAACTGCAAAACTACTAAAGATATTTGGGATACAATTCAAATCATATGTGATGGAACTTATAACGACCGAGAAATTACGCTTGTATTATATCCTAATAAAGATAATTAATGTGTATTATTATGTGATTAAGTGTGTTGAGTCATAAAACCCTAATTGCTATGTGCTACGTGTTGTCTGTTTTGATCGGAATGTGTTTCGAGTATTAATCAAGTGTTTTATTATAAGTTATATGTTTTATATTAAAATCCGTACATCTAAAACAGTGTTTTAAAAGCCCATATTTCAAACAATATCATTAGTCCTATTTTTCCAAGTATGACCTATACCACATCGATATTCTGAACATCTAGACGTTTTACAAATTTACCTTTTTCGCGAAAAACGACTTTTCCGGGCCCCTTCGGGTGTCAAAAACCCCACAAAAATCACATTTTTATTTTTATATGATCATGAAATTATCAAACATCATTTTTCTTTTCATTTTTGTATTATTCATAGTTTTTGGGAATTTTTGGCATATATTTTGTATTTATTGGATTTTTAAAAATTCATAATTAATACCCAAAAATTATAAAAATTGGGGCCAAATAATTTTATTAGATGTGTAATTGGACCCTTAATTTTATTTAGGGGTATTATTTTGGTAAATATAAATAGCTGCATTATTGTTAATTATTAGTTAATTAATTACTAAAAATCAGAAAAAATCAAGAAATTGAGTTTGTTGGTGAAGAACAAGCTGAGAATTAATCTGCAGATTTCATAGTGATTCTGTTGCTCAAATCTTTCATGTGAGTAACCAAACCGATCCTCTTGATCTCCTCTATCTATTCATGTAATCAATTTCATGTGTTGTTGCTTAGATTTTCAATTCATATTTTAGGGTTCATGAACTGAAATTGGGGGTTTTTGATTGTGGGGTTATGGATTGAATTTGATGCTTGGATTAGCTTTATATGCTTGTTTGTGATTGATTTGCATTATTTATTTCATCAAATGATAGCTTGAATTAGTAGTTCATACTTTAGGGTTTATGTAAATTTTGCTTTAATCGTTTTTGGATTTATAAGAATCTGAGGTTATTTTGATGATATGGGATCAATTATAGAAGTCATAAGCTTTAGTTTAAGCTATAATTTGTAACTAGCATAATAACCCGTGCGAGGCACGGGTCATTTTCTAGAGTTTTTTTATACACCATACAATTATAATGTTTTTAGAGCAATTCCAACAATATCCTTATATAGGCTCTTGAGTCAAATTTTGAAGAAATGGAGATAAAATTTCTCTCCAACAAGCTTCATGTCCCCCTCTATAACATTAAAAGTTTCGAATGTTTCCTCACTTTTAGGAGTGAATATCCCATCAACTATTATTATATTATATTTTTCTTACCCATTATTTTATATTTAATGAATGAATATAAACAGGGTAGTAAGTGTACGTTTAAAACGAAACGATTAAACTTAATCTGTAGAATGTCGTTAGTATGTTTACAAATAAAAAGTTAAAAATTAACATACATGTTGAATACAGAGTTGACCAAAATCTTGAATTTTATTTAAATAAACTATATGTACTATTCTATATCATTACTGAGTTCACTACTAACTTACAATTGACATACTCAATTTAAAAAGATAAAAAATGCATAATTGAAGTCAGAATGCCTTGCAATCATAATATACAATAATATAAAATTTACATTATTGTTAATATTTAAGTTGATTTTAATGAAAAATATTAGTTTTTGAAATTTAACGTATGTATGTATCATGTATGTATGGGAAAATGTTAGTTTTTTATTTACACTACTGTTAAGAAAGTAAGATTAAGTTATATGTATGTGTGTGTTAGCATGTAAATTATTGTATGTTATATCTCTTAGTAAATTATGATGGTTTCAATTATTTATATGCTAAATATCTTATTTATGTACATGTATATTCATTGTTAACATCTAGTGAGATAATTGATTACTTAACTAACATGCATTTATAATTATTCAAAAATTCAAATTATGTAATAAATAAATTGCTATTATTTATATATGATATTCACATTATCACTGACAAACAATCCATATCTATTTTTTACGCAACCGGGTATCAATCATGGTTGTAACATAAAAATGAATTATATATTTTTAAGACTTATTATTGATATACATGATTTTTTTTCAAGAATTCGAAAGAAAAATTGTAATTATATCGTTATTTAAACCGGTTTTAAGCTTCTTTCATTATGACTCTAATGTTTCTTCATATAATAATTTGATAACATTTTATACTATTCTCCTAAAATTAAAAAATTTCAGTTCGATAAAGTTTTATAAATATCAGTTGAACTGGTTAATTCCTTCAAATTATTGAACAATATATGTTTTTTTCCTTAAATAATATAAAATGCATTGAATCAAATGCTACAATATAGTATAGATATAATTTTTATTTGAATAATTCAAAATATTAAAATAATTTAAAATATTTGTACAATATTATCTTGATCAATGAATGTTGTTGATCTAAAAGAATTCATTTTTAAAAGCTAGTTTTTTAAAGTGAAAAATGAAAAATAAATCGATTTAGTATATCATTGTAATTTTAACAAATCTCGTAAGATCTCATTTCAAATTTCAAATATTCTTAAAATCGGGACAAATCCCAAAAATAATATTACGTTACCAGTGAAGTTAGTAATTTTAATATAAATAATCAATTGACTTGATCCTATAAAGACCTCAAACACATTAATTTATATTAACACAAGATATTAAAAAATTTCACATTATTGGTAAGCGCCAAGTTTGTAATTTAAATTTACTAAACGTAGAATGTGAGGATGTTTTTCGGCCGGGTCATGTAGTCAAATTTCGAGTATTTTTTGAACAATGGACCAAGTTCTAAAATGCATTGACTCATTATAATTCGAGCTTATCTAAATATGTAATACCAAATATAAATTATTTATATATAAGCAATTCTATTTTTAATATTTTAAAAAAAAATTATATATGTATATTTTAATTACTTTTTATAATAAAAAATATGTTAAAAATATATGAGATATATTTTCAAACTAAAAAATGATTAATAAATAAAATAATAATCCATTTATGTGCTATGCCTAATTTTATATCTAGAATTCAATTCTTTAAAATTAACTGTACAAATATTCAACTAACTATCTTTTTTTGCGTAATTCAAGTAAGTATCTTTAAAGTTTAATAAAATATTAATTTAACACACTTACATATTATGTGTATGATAAAAAACACATGTGAGAATATGGTGTTGTGGTAAGATGTTGTATAGTTGAATGAAATAACCTGAGTTCGATTTCCACGAACCTCATTTTTTATATAAATATTAAAAATTTGGGTAATTTAGTCTATGAGATTTTTTAATCTCATGAAATTATACCCTTGTTGGGCTATTATATATAGAAGAGATTTTTCATGTATGAAATAGTGAGTTTGGATTTTGGCCGGAGTTTTTGCTTGGTTTGATCGGAGAAATCATTAGAGGGGTTTTCAGAATTAGAGGTTGGTGTTATTGAGTTCCTAATGAAATTCTGAATGAAATCGGTACTGGAATCGATCCAAACGGTTCCTGGATCGTCTGTAAAAGGCTCGTCGGAGTTACGATTGGAGTTTGCCGGCGTTCGTGGCGGTTCTAGCCGGGGAACACGACCCAGGTGACGGTGGTTGCAGAGAGTACGACGACTGAGTTCCTGGAAGCATGGGGAATGAAAGCTCTCGACTAATTTCATGGTTTCATCATTGTTTGGTCGGAATCTGGTGGCTGGAACCTCGCCGGGTTCTGGGTTGTGAAGAACACCGGCGGGTTGTTCTTGCCAACCCGGACCTGACCCGTTTGATTCCAATTTTAACCCGGTTTTGATCTTGAGTGTCCCTAAACTGATTTCTAAAAACTGTTTCTGATTTTTAATTATTTACTTTTATTTTATAAATCAAAAAAATAGTTTTGTAAATTCTAAAAATCTAATAAAAACTAGATTTAAAAATTTGAAAATTTTATAAATAAATTCTAAACTATTTTATTAATTTAGAAATTCAAATTATAATTATTTATTTAATTATTTATCTAATTATTTATTATTTAATAATTAAGTAATTAATTAATAAGTAAGATTAAATAATAAGATCGAATAATTCAATTAGTGATTCGATAATTAATCAATTAATGCGAGTAACCCGTAATTATTCGAGTTGTGTTTCGATAATTTGGGAATTGGTTTTCGAACGTCGATTCGTTTATTTATGCGATCAGAGTTGTAATAATTATTGGTATCGGATAATTAATTATAAGTAATTGATTTAATCAAATAATTTGTAATTAATTCTAAAAATTAGGGAATAATTATTTTAAAATGTAATAATTCTTAATTAATTATTTAAAAATATAATTAAGGTTTAGTTAATTATAATTAATTGTTTATAATTGATTTATAATTAATTAAATCTTGTTTATTGCGTAATAATTAAACCGTTAATCCGATTTGAGTGAAACGAAGACCCCTAGACTCAGAAAAATGACCTGATTCCATTAAAAATAATTATAAATCATAATTTCTTTCGAAAGCAAGTCGGCTTATGATAAATAATTATTTATAGACCCTATTGGTGATATAATCGAGTCTAATAAATCCTGAAAAATTAGGAATCGAGCCAGATAGCGTTTGTTAATGTGAATTTAAGTCTAATATCGATTCTAAAAATAATTATAAGTCTAAAATTAATTATGTGCCTTATGTGCTATGTGTTTTACGTGATTATGTGAACCTTATGTGTTATATAATTATATGCGAGTCGGATAGAACCGTATGGGTAAATTATTAGGGCTACGTGGTATCAACCTGAGATTGCGTATGAAGTAAGTCATCTAAACGAATATATTTCCTTGATAGATTCAGTACTAATAAGGCGAATCAAGCAGGAGATAGAATGTGGTGAATCATACGAGGTGAAGTGCGCACCAGGCAAGTTTTTCCCCTATTTTAAGTTCAGAATAGTGAATTACATCCAACTTTCCACAACAATTACACCTTGATAATTCTTGTTCACATATACTGATACACAATTATTGATCCTTGTTTCTATTTTATTTCGATTCTTGATTTCTCCTAATTCATTGAATCATTTATTCATAATCCAATACTTTTACCCTTATTACATATACTCTGATATATCCTGATGTTGGGATACATCGAAAGCATACCGATTGTTCCGGATGCTAAACTATGGACTGGATAGTTACGATACGGGTCGGGTATTAACCGGACCCTTGATTATTAGGACATAGTTGCCTGGGTACCCCACATGTTGGTTCAATCTATGCAGTTGGGTATAGATCTACACTGTATCCTAACTGAACAACAGGTTATAGTGCATATGTTGGTTCTTGTTTCCAGTCTGGTTCATTTGGCACTCGCCAGCAATGGAATTTATTATTCTTTACAGAAACAGATGGTTGTTCAAACCAGCAGATTACCGGTTCATTTATCCTTCTTTCTTTACACTATATATATATATTGTTGCAGGCTTGTTGAACAATTTTGGCTCACCCCCTTTTATTGTTGTTCGCCTTATTTTTCAGTTAAGGTTGAGAATGAAACCCATCAGAACCCGAATAGTCAAGAAGGGGTCAAGCTGCGGGACCCTCTAATTCCAAGAGTGCTTGTCACTATCTCAGAAGAGAGCTTTGAGTTGTCAGAGCAGGTGTAACAGGATAAGTGATAGTTGTAATTTGAATAAAAGATGTTTAGTTTAAAATTTGAATATAATAATATTTTGTAATAAAGAGAGTTCTTGTGACAGTTTGTTTAGAATGGTTTGTAATAAAGTTGGTTTGTTGTTCTTGTTTTCAATCCTTAACCTTAAAAAGATCCTGAGTAGTAGTAGTTCGGGGTAATTATTTATTTATCTTATGCTTGTACAGGTTTAGTAAGTAGTTAGTGTGAATAATGCCCCAAATCTATACCCCAAATTTGGAGGGTGTTATAGTTGGCATCAGAGCTTAGGTTTTGGCCCTTGAAAACAAGAACATTAGAGTTAAGATAAGATAGGAAGATCACATAAGATAGGAGTAATGGTATTAGGGTTGTTAATTTCTTAGATTAGGAGATTGTGAGTTCTAGGAATGTGATTTAATTTTCCTTGTGTTATGATTATTGTGTCAGATGGCGTCTTCATCATCTTCGTCAGAGAAGACAGCATCAGACCCAGTATTACCTCCAGGGTCAGTACAAGTATTTCCACCATTATCACCACCTCCACCCTTGCCACAGGGACCAGTACCAGATCAGCTACCAGCACCAGGGGTACCAGATTTCATTGATTACTTTCCCTACTTTGAGCCAGAGATACCTGAGCTCCCTCCATTAGAGTTTCCAGTATTCGATAATCCTGATATAGACGATTTGCCTCAGTGGGAGGATTTAGATCCGCAGGTTCCAGTAGAGCAGCCCCAGATTCCACAGCCGCAGCCAGAGCCACAAATGTTCGCACCACCAGATCAGCCTGTACTGTTTCCAGCACCATTGGCTATCTATGCCCATGTGCCTGGGGTATATCAGTTCCCTCAACATGAGTTTATGGACGAGATTGTCGACCAGCCAGTGCCATTGCCTACCCGAGGTTCTCGGAAAGATCTTCGCAAGCCCCATATGGTACCTTATCAGCAGTATCAGAGTGAGAGAGAGGAGAGGCAGAGATGGCAGGATCAGTGCAGGGAGATACTCAGATTATTTAAGACTCAAGAGTATGGACCAGTTAGAGAACTCCAGCCAGATTATATATTGAGGGAGGGACTCCGCCAGATACATAGGGCAGGTTCCCAGGAGATTGCCGATTTGAGAAGGGAGGAGGTTCGCACCGATGCCGTTTACCGCAAAGCGATGAGGCTGACGGAGGACGTGCTAGAGGCACTACAACAGGAGTTAGGCCGAGTGCCGCCCATATTTTGAGTTTAGCTGACTGTAGGATGTTGTGTTATATGTGATATATGTAGATAGATGCAGCATGGTATAGTATGACTGGTTTGTATGTGTGTAGCCGCTAGTTTTGACTGGTAGTAGTAGTAGGATGACTGATCTGATGTAGACTCTTTTTGTATCAAGCACTGACACCTGTAGCTGGTGTCATATCTATATATAAAATGAACATTTCCACTTTTTCTTTTATTTTCCAATCTTTCAAACATTTACATTTATTTTACTGTTTTACCATTGCATATTTTAAAATGTTGTTTTATTTACAACCATGTTGTACCATTTATTCTTCCAAAAAATTTCAATTATTTCCAAACGATTTATTTAAACATTGAACTGTATTTAATTACTTATTTTAAATACTTTGTAAACTGTTTTTCTTTCCAATATCAACTGTTTAAATTTTGTTTTAATACCATATAAAATTGTTTCTTTATTCATACCACCTATTTAATAAACTGTTATTAAAAGAACCAATTGTTTTATTATCAGAACCATAGCACCAAAAAGAAAAACAAGAACCGAGTCGTCTAATGGCAATACTGAGGGTCAGAACAACAATAACCAAATGGACCAAATGTTCCACCTTATGCAACAATAGATGATGATGCAGCAGCCTATGCAGCAACAATTTCGGCAATAAATATTATAGCAAGTAGTTCGTCCAGAACAACAAGCACCACCAGCAGTACCTGTAGTTACTTTTAAGCAATTCCAGTCGGTGAAGCCTCCAGAATTCGAGGGGCCAGCGGATCCTACTAAGGCAAGAGCTTGGTTAAAAGAAATGGAGAAGGCCTTTGTGTTGGTTAAAGTTGAAGCAGATCAAAAGACGGATTTTGCTATTTACTTCTTGAAGGGAGAGGCCTATTACTGGTGAGAATCTAAGAAAGCACTGGAAGGTGAGGGTGTAGTGAATTGGGATAGATTTACCAATCTTTTTCTGGAGAAGTATTTTCCTCATTATATGAAGAATCAAATAGAAATCAATTTTTTGGAGTTGAAGCAGGGAAATTTTTCGGTCACGGACTATGAAGCCAAGTTCACTGAATTGGCTAGGTTTGTTCCTGAGCAGGTAGATACTGATGAAAAGCGAGCCAAGAGGTTTCAGCAGGGATTGAAGCCGTGGATCCGTAGCAGGGTAGTAGTGTTCGAACTGACAACCTATACAGCCGTAGTTCAGAAGGCCATGATTTTTTAGGGAGAAAGTGAAGTGTCCCAAAAGGAAAAGGGACCAGGAAGTTTTCAGAACCGCTCCAATGGAAGGCCTGGGTTTCAAGCCCGGGGACATGTGAATTTCAGAAGGACAGAGCAGGGCAACCAGAAGAAGTGCTTCAAGTGCAAGCAGAAGGGACACTACTCTGGGGAATGTCCGATAGGGAAGGTAAAAGTCACTTGTTTCCAATGCGGAAGAAAATGACACATCGCCAAGGACTGTAGAGGAGCAGCAATGGCCTTCAGCATTCCAAGGGTTTTGGCATTACCTCCGCCACCACAACAGAATCAGCCCAAGGCAAGGATTTTTAACATGTCATTGAAAGAAGTTGTGCAGAGTCCGAATATGGTTGCATGTACGCTTCCTGTGAATTCTGTAAATGCTCAAGTACTGATTGATTCTGGAGCTACGAGGTCTTTTATTTCTGAAGAATTTATTCCTAAGCTATATTGTGAGATCCAACGATTAGACGAGACATTAATTATAAAATTAGCAAATGATGATCAGATTGCGGTAGATCGAGTGTGTCCAGGTTGCGATATTGAAATAGCGGGACGTCATTTCTCAGTTGACTTGATACATTTCAAGTTAGGAGAATTTGATGTTATTTTAGGAATGGATTGGTTAGCCAGTAATAATGCTCAGATCGATTGCGCGACTAAGAAAGTAAATTTACGAACCGAGGAAAATGCAACAGTAACGTTTAAAGGTGAAAAGCAGAAGCAGAGATTCTTAACGATGATGAAAATGAGGCGATTGTTACGTCAAGGATGTCAAGCTTATTTAGCATATGTATTGGATACGGAAAAAGAAAGTCCGGAGATCGAAGATATTCCCATAGTTTGTGAGTTTCCCGATATCTTTCCAGATGAACTTCCAGGACTACCTCCGGATCGAGAAATTAAGTTCACTATTGATTTAGCACCAGGAACTGAACCAATTTCAAAAGCTCTGTATCGAATGGCGCCTATTGAAATGAAAGAGTTAGCAAATCAATTGCAGGATTTTCTCGATAAAGGAATACTAAGGCTCAGTGTATCCCCATGGGGTGCACCAGTGTTGTTTGTAAAGAAAAAGGATGGTAGCATGCGACTATGTATCGATTATCGTGAGTTGAACAAGTTAACTATCAAGAACAAATACCCTTTGCCCCAAATCGTTGACTTATTTGATCAACTGAAAGGAGCGGCATGGTTTTCGAAAATCGATTTAAGATCGGGTTATCACCAATTGAAGATCAAGGCAGAAGATATTCCAAAGACTACGTTTCGAATGAGATACGGACACTACGAATTTCTTGTGATGGCGTTTGGACTAACCAATGCACCAGCAGTATTTATGGATTTGATGAACCGAGTATTCAAAAAGTACTTGGATAAGTTTATCATTGTATTTATTGATGACATCTTGATCTACTCGAAGACTAAAGAATAACATGCAGAGCACTTGAGAACGACGTTGGAAACATTGAGGAAGGAACAACTATATGCGAAGTTTTCGAAATGCAAATTTTGGCTAAAGAAAGTGCAATTTCTAGGACATATCATCAGTGTTGAAGGAATTCAAGTCGATCCAGCAAAGATTGAAGCTATTTTGAACTGAGAAAGACCAAAGACTCCGACGGAAGTCAGAAGTTTCTTGGGATTAGCAGGTTATTATAGAAGATTTGTTAAAGATTTTGCAAAGATAGCCACACCACTGACCAAGTTGACCCGGAAGAATGAAAAGTTTGAATGGAATGAGAAACGCGAAGAGAGTTTCCAAGAATTGAAGAATCGACTAGTAACCGCACCTGTACTTGTTTTACCTGATGATCAAGGAGATTTTGCCATTTACAGCGACGCTTCCTATCGAGGACTTGGATGTGTTTTGATGTAACATGGCAACGTAATCGCATACACTTCTAGACAACTAAAGCTTCATGAGCAAAAGTATCCGACACATGATCTGGAACTAGCAGCAATTGTATTCGTAATGAAACTTTGGAGACATTACCTTTACGGTGAAAGATGTGAAATTTACACGGATCATAAAAGTTTGAAGTACATTTTCACGCAGAATGAACTCAACACGAGACAACGACGTTGGCTAGAGCTAATCAAAGATTACGACGTATAAATCAATTATCATCCAGGAAAAGCAAATGTTGTAGCAGATGCGTTGATTCGAAAGGAAAAGTTGAACCTGTTAATATCTTCAGAGGAATTGATTAAAGAATTTGATAAATTGGAAATTGAAGTTCGTGTTCCAGAAAGCTCCACTGAAATGATTTACGCAATGTCTTTTCAACCAGAATTATTGGAAAAGATAAGAAGATGTCAAGAAGAAGTAATGAATCACGAAATCGATAATTTTTCAGGAGAGAAAATTACCAGCCAGAAAGATGACAAAGGAATTTTACGAGTTGCTTCGAGAATCTGGATACCTAATGTACCGGAATTGAAAGCGGAAATTTTGCAAGACGCTCACAGCTCAAGATATTCAATTCATCCCGGAAGCACCAAGATGTATAGAGATCTGAAGGAAAGCTTTTGGTGGCCAGATATGAAGAAAGAGATAGCAGAATGGGTCAGTAAGTGTTATACGTGCCAACAAGTCAAGGCTGAATATCAACGCCCGAGCGGATTATTACAACCACTAGATATTCCAGAATGGAAATGGGAGCACTTAGCAATGGATTTCGTAGTAGGACTTCCAAGGACCAGAGCAAATCACGATGCGATTTGGGTTATTATCGACATATTAACGAAGTCAGCACATTTCCTTCCAATCAACGAAAGGTTTTCGCTTGACAAGTTAGTACACCTATATCTAAAAGAAATAGTGATGCGTCATGGAGTACCTGTGTCCATTGTATCGGATCGAGATCCATAATTTAATTCAAGATTTTGGAGACAATGTTAGTCGCTAAACACGCGTTAATAATACACGCAAGTATACGAGTTCACAAGTAGTATAGAATCTTTTCTAGTTCGTTCCCACATAGACTGTGTTGGTTAACTAACTAATTCATGCACTTAAGCAACAATGTATGGTTATTATTCAATGCTAAGACGATAACAAATTGAGTTATTTATAACTAAGAATTAAACTAAAAATTATAACTAAGAAAATAAGATTGACTGAATTAATATATATGACAAACATGGGATTCTAATTTCATTAAATACTTCATTCAATATCCTTATTATTTTCAACCTTTGCATGCAATGGTGATGACTCTAATCAGATAACAAAAACTGATAAACGCCAACTTTCGTTGCATGAGTACCATACTACCAGATATCCACAAAAGAGATAGAAGCTGAATAGACACCAATTATATTGAGACCCTATATGTCTACAGAATTTGACAACATAACGGTTTAAGCACAAGTTATCTATCATGATTACACAGGGCAAGTCAGATGGTTAAAATTACCTACGAATCATGCATAACAAATATATGAACCTATGCTAGCATGGCAAGTTCTAAATCCTTAAATTCACTTTCGCTTTATTAAGAATTAACACACTATCTTATAAGTTCGCGACGCTCATAAGACGAATACGCACAACCAACGATAACGACTAGCCCATAATTGGACTCATCATCAACGTGGGTTCTGATGAAAGCATGGTATAACAAACGTAGTCTTTATAACGAATGAATAAAACCAAGTACAAAACAAGAGTAAGGTTCATGAGTAAGAAAACTAGAATCCAAATTACAACTTAAAACAAAGATTCACAAGTAAAAACAAGATCTTCTTCGTCTTCTTTGAATTGTGCGAAAAATGGTCTTCTTACAGCTCTCATTGCGCTCTGGTATGTCTCTCTTGCTTGATATCTCTGAAAACCTTCTTATTTGAATATATATATAGCAGCCCTAACTAATTTAGAAGTCTCCCCACTTAGAATCGAATTAGAATCAGGATTCATATTTTTCCCACCAGCGCGGGCGCACGCTATCACAGCGCTAGCGCGCTGCCTTTCTGGAATCCTGGCGCGGTCGCGCCGTCCTTCTGGGAAAAACTCAGATTTTATCTTTTTCCTTGCTGCTTCGAGCCGACTTTCCACGAGCTTTTATTCCAACACCACCTTGACACCAGATTAGCACCAAAACAATGCTAATTCACCTGATTCACGGATTAATGCCTGAAATGCAAAAACACTAGAAAACACGTTAAAATACTTAACAACTTGAGTACAAATGCATCAATTCAAAGCTTATTAGAGCATTATAAAGTGTCATAAATGCCACTCAACATAGCCCCATGCATCAATTCAAAGCTTATTAGAGCATTATAAAGAAACCTGTTTGAAGAACACGAGTTGCTGTCTTTTCTCTACCATAATGTCCTCCATAAGCCATTGAGTGACAATCTCACAAGATCCCCCCCGTTTCGCTGTAAGGAATACATCTCCTGGTGATTTGGTCAGCTCCTTGTCGAAAAAGAAATGGCTCATCCCACATGTATCACTTTACTTCATGTAGAAACTTCTTCCTTTGAGCATAAGATAAGTCGGGAAACATGATATTACTCACAAGGTAGTTCACAATGTCTGCAAACCACGGTTCTTCTTCTTGCACTCCAAACAACTGCTCGTCAGGAAAAGACTCATTTATCAATGTCTTATCCAAAGAAATGGCATTAGGATTTTCTAAGCGCAAGAGAAGATCAGCGACTTGATTTTCAATTCCCTTTCTGTCCTTGATCTATAGTTCAAATTCTTGAAGCAAAAGAACCCATCTAATCAATCTAGGCTTCGAGTCCTTCTTTGAGACGAGATATCGAATTGCAGCGTGATCAGTGAAAACTGTCACCTTAGTCCCAAGTAAATAAGATCGAAATTTCTCAAAACCATAGACAATAGCCAAAAGTTCTTTCTCCGTCGTAGTATAATTCAGTCGAGCACCATTTAGGGTCTTACTAGCGTAGTAGACCACATGAAATATGTTGTTCTTCCTCTGCCCAAGAACTGCTCCAACTGCATAGTCACTTGCATCGCACATCATCTCAAAAGGTTCATTCCAATCAGGTGCAGTTATAATCGATGTCGTGATTAAACTCTTCTTCAATATCTTAAAAGCTGCAAGGCACTCGTCATCAAACTTGAAAGGAATATCTTTCTCTAGCAAACTGCACAATGGCTTTGAAAGTTTAGAGAAGTCTTTGATGAAACGCCTGTAGAAACCCGCATGACCAAGAAAACTGTGAATTCCCTTAACAGAAATGGGTGGAGGAAGATTCTCAATGACCCCTACCTTGGCCTTGTCCACCTCTAGAAACTTACTAGAAACCTTGTGCCCGAGAATAGTGCCCTAACGCACCATAAAGTGACATTTCTCCCAATTGAGAACCAGATTGGTCTCAACACACCTATTGAGAACGTGTCCCGGATTTTGCAAGCACTCATCAAAAGAATCGCCAAATACAAAGAAGTCGTCCATGAACACCTCCACATTCTGGCCATCATATCATAAAGAAGGCGAAAGTACAAAATGGACAAGTGAAGGTAGTTTTCTCCTGATCTTCTGGAGCGATACAAATCTGATTGTAACCTGAATAGCCATCCAGAAGACAGTAATACTCATGACCAACCAATCTATCAAGCATCTGATCAATGAAGGGCAAAGGGAAGTGATCATTCCTAGTGGCTTTGTTCAGCTTCCTATAATCCATGCAAACTCTCCACCCCGTGACTGTTCTAGTAGGAATAAGCTCATTCTTCTCATTTGCTACCACAATAATTCCACCTTTCTTTGGCACACATTGAACCAGGCTTACCCATGAACTGTCAGAATTAGGGTAGATGATCCCTGCATCTAGCCACTTAAGAATTTCCTTCTTCACTACCTCCTTCATGATTGGATTGAGTCTTCTTTGCTGCTCGACCGTAAGCTTTCTACCTTCCTCTAGCATAATTTTATGCATACAGTAAGAAGGGATGATTCCCTTGATATCTGCTATAGTCAATCCAATTGCCGATTTGAACTCTCTCAGAATCCTCAAAAGCTTTTCCTCATCACTACCTGAAAGATCAGATGCAATAATAACAGGCAGAGTAGATGCATCACCTAAAAATGCATACCTTAAATACTTAGGTAAAGGCTTAAGCTCAAGAGTGGGAGCTTCTTCAATAGATGGCTTGAGGCGTTTAGGAGCTTTGTTCAATTCCTCCATTTCAAGAGATTCAAAAGGAATATCTATCTTCCTCTTCCAGGGAGAAGCATTCAAATACTGCAATTGTTCTTCACTTCATCATCTTCACTACCTGAATTCTCCAACAAGGCTTTTTCTAAAGCATCAGACCTTAGCAATTGATCAAGTTCCGATGTGACCACCGAATCGACCAACTCTACTTTTAAGCACTCCTCATTATCAGTAGGAAATTTCATAGAACTGAACACATTAAAAGTCACATCATGATCCAGAACTCGCATTGTGAGCTCACCCTTCTACACATCTATCAAGGTTCGGCCAGTCGCCAAGAAAGGTCTCCCCAAGATTATGGGAATCTTCTTATTATCCTCGAAATCAAGAATGACGAAATCAGCAGGGAAGATGAGTTTATCAACCTTGACCAAGACATCCTCCACAATACCTCGCGGATATATAATAGAACGGTCGGCCAACTGCAAGGTCATATAAGTCGGTTTGGGATCAGGCAAGTCCAACTGCTTGAAGATCGACAAAGGCATCCGATTGATGCTAGCTCCCAAGTCACATAAGCATCTGTCAAAAGACATTTTTCCAATAGTACACGGAATAGAGGCAACTTCTGTTGTAGCACAACACTGCATTCCTCCGTGAGAGTGATTGTCTCTAAATCATCTAGCTTCACCTTCCGAGAGAGAATACCTTTCATAAACTTTGCATAACTAGGCATCTGCTCAAGAGCCTCAGCGAAAGGTATATTGATATGAAATTTCTTGAACACCTCCAGAAACTTCTCAAATTGCTTGTCCAGCTTTTTCTTCTGCAGCCACTTAGGAAAAAGGCGGTGGAGGATAGATCTGTTTCTCCCCTGTATTACTCTCAGGAGGAGTTTGCTCAACAGTAGTCTTCCTTGGTTCCACTTCTACTTCCTGCTGCTCTACTTCTTTCTCAGCCTCAGCTTCTTCAGTCAACTCTTGAGTTTATTCGGGATTCGCAACCTTTGTAGACCTTAAAGTGATTGCCTTTACATGCTCCTTAGCTTCCCTCTTTCCTGGCACTTCAGTGTCACCAGGTAGTGTACCAGGCTGAAGATTTAGCAAGGCATTGGCAATTTGCCCAATTTGATTTTCCAAGGTCTTGATAGAAACGGCTTGACTCTTGCACATAAGCTTCAACTCCTCCAATTTAGATTTTTCATTGGCTTGTTGCAACTGGAGTTTTTATCTTGGTGCATATTGCGGTTGCTGAAAACCAGGGGGGTTGTACTGCTTAGCTGGATATTGCTGATAAGGCTGTTGAACCGCATTCTGAGTGTTGCTTCAGCTGAAATTAGGATGATTGTGGTTGTTGGGATGATAGGTGGCTGGTATTGGTTGCTACGATCGTTGGAAGTTGCTCACGAACTGAGCGGATTCACTAGATATTGCACACTGATCAGTCTCATGGGCACCAGCACAAAGCTCACAAACAAAAGCAATTTGATTAACTCCATAATTAGCCAAAGTATCCACCTTCATCGTCAATGCCTTAAGTTGGGCAGCGATAACAGTTGCTGCGTCCAACTCCGGAATTCCTGCTACCTTTCCCTGAGTCAGTCTCTGGGAGGGATTCCGGTACTCATTAGCAGCCATCAGTTCAATAAGTTCATAAGATTCATCGTAGCTTTTAGCCCACAAGGCTCCTCATGATGCTGCATCAAGCATGGGTCTAGAAGTAGCACCCAATCCATTGTAGAAGCAGTTAATAATCATCCAATCAGGCATGCCGTGGTGTGGGCACTTCCTTAGCATCTCCTTATATCGATCTCAAGCCTCACACAGAGATTCTCCAGTTTGCTGAGCAAACTGAGTAAGAGCATTCCTGATTGCAGCAGTCTTTGCCATAGAGAAGAATTTAGTGAGAAACTTTTGAGCAAGATCTTCCCAAGTGGTGATAGACCCTGCTGGTAGAGAATGTAACCATCACTTAGCTTTGAACCTCAGAGATAATGGGAAGAGTCGCAGCTTGGTAGCATCTTCAATCACATCATTGAATTTGAAAGTGTCGCAGATCTCGATGAAATCCCTGATGTGCATGTTGGGGTCTTCAGTAGGAGAACCCCCAAACTAAACTAAGTTCTGTATCATCTGAATCGTGCTTGACTTGATCTCAAAAGTGTTAGCCCTGATGGCTGGTCTGATGATGCTTGACTGAATGTCATTAATCTTAGGTTGAGAATAGTCCATCAAAGCCTTCAGATTTTCTGCTTGATCACCCATCTCTACTAAAGCTGGTTCTTCAACTTTCTCTTCTTTTTCTACCTTCTTTTCTTCCTCGAAAATTTCCTTACGAAATACTATAACTTCTTCCTCGGCTTTATCCAGTGTTCTCTTACGAGTACGCGAATGCGTATGCATACACCCTCGCTAGAGTACCTAAAATAAACAAGGAACAAATAAGTAACAATGTCCGAGTCAATGAACTTTAACGACCACTGATGGAAAGCACATAAACTATTAATTAACACTGCAGTCCCCGGCAGCGGTGCCAAAAACTTGTTAGTCGCTAAACACGCGCTAATAATACATGCAAGTCTACGAGTTCGCAAGTAGTATAGAATCTTTTCTAGTTCACTCCCACAAAGACTGTATTGGTTAACTAATTAATTCATGCACTTAAAGCAACAATGTATGATTATTATTCAATGCTAAGACGATAACAAATTGAGTTGTTTATAACTAAGAATTAAACTAACAATTATAACTGAGAGAATAAGATTGACTGAATTAATATATATGACAAACATGGGATTCTAATTTCATTAAATACTTCATTCAATAGCCTTATTATTCTCAACCTTAGCATGCAATGGTGATGACACTAATCAGATAACACGAAACTGATAAACGCCAACTTTTGTTGCACGAGTACCATACTACCAGACATCCATAAAAGAGATAGAAGCTGAATAGACACCAATTATATTGAGACCCTATATGTCTATAGAATTTGACAACATAACGGTTTAAGCACAAGTTATCTATCGTGATTACACAGGGCAAGTAAGATGGTTAAAATTACCTACGAATCATGCATAACAAATACATGAACCTATGCTAGCATGGCAAGTTCTAAATCCTTAAATTCACTTTCGCTTCATTAAGAATTAACACACTATCTTATAAGTTCGTGACGCTCATAAGACGAATACGCACAACCAATACTAGGATATCAATCAATCACCACACACTAAGGCATCGAAACAATTTAACTAAAGAAATCCATAAATAAATCCGCTAGAATCCCACGATAACGACTAGCCCATAATCGGACTCATCATCAACGTGGGTTCAGATAAAAGCATGGTATAACAAACGTAGTCTTTATAACGAATGAATAAAACCAAGTACAAAACAAGAGTAAGGTTCACGAGTAAGAAAACTAGCATCCAAATTATAACTTAAAACAAAGATTCACAAGTAAAAAAAAGATCTTCTTCGTCTTCTTTAAATTGTGCTAAAAACGGTCTTCTTACGGCTCTCCTTGCGCTCGGGTATGTCTCTCTTGCTTGATATCTCTGAAAACGTTCTTATTTGAATATATATATATAGCAGCCCTAACCAATTTGGAAGTCTCCCCACTTAGAATCGAATTAGAATCAGGATTCATATTTTTCGTACCGGCGCGGGCGCGCTCTATCACAGCACGGGCGCGCTGCCTTTCTGGAATCCTGGCGCAGCCGCCCGCTATCACAGCGCGGGCACGCCGTCCTTCTGGGAAAAACTCAGATTTCATCTTTTTCCTTGCTGTTTCGAGCCGGCTTTTCACGAGCTTTTATTCCAACACCACCTTGACACCAAATTAGCACCAAAACAATGCTAATTCACCTTATTCACAGATTAATGCCTAAAATGCAAAAACACAAGAAAACACGTTGAAACACTTAACAACTTGAGTACAAATGCATCAATTCAAAGCTTATTAGAGCATTGTAAAGTGTCATAAATGCCACTCAACAGACAATTCCAAGAATGTCTAGGGACCAAGCTAAATATGAGCACTGCTTATCATCCTCAGACGGACGGGCAAAGTGAAATGACTACACAGACAATTGAAGATATGTTACGTGTATGTGCGATAGATTTTGAAGGCAGTTGGGACGAACATTTACTGCTAGTGGAATTCTCCTACAACAACAGCTACCATGCGAGTATCGGAATGCCAACTTATGAAGCCTTATATGGAAGAAAATGCAGATCACCTACATGTCGGGATGAAGTTGGAGAGCGCAAGATTCTAGGTCCAGAACTGATTCAGCAAACCAAGGAAAAAGTAGAACTTATTCGAAAGCGACTCGAAGCAGCGCATAATTGACAACGTAAATATGCATATCCAACCAGAAGGGATGTGGACTATCAAGAACGAGAACATGTGTTACTAAAGATATCACCATGGAAGGGATTGACTAGGTTTGGCAACAAAGGCAAGCTAAAGCCTCGATATGTCGGTCCATTTGAAATTATGAAGAGAGACGGAAAAGTTACATACGAGTTAGCTTTACCGCCCAATATGCAGCATATTCATAATGTATTTCATGTGTCAATGCTTAAGAAGTATAACCCTGATACAAGGCATGTAATAGAGTATGAGCCGATAGAACTTCATACAGATTTATCGTATATAGAACAACCGGTAAGAATTTTAGATCGGCAAGAGAGAGTCTTAAGAAATAAGTCTGTACCATTAGTAAGAGTCTTGTGGAGAAATCCCGTGGTTGAAGAATCAATCTGGGAGCTTGAGAGCGATATGTTAGAAAAGTACCCTCAGATTATAGCATGATTCTGAGGACAAAATCCTATTAAGGGGGGAGAATGTAACGACCGAGAAATTACGCATGTATTATATCCTAATAAAGATAATTTATGTGTATTATTATGTGATTAAGTGTGTTGAGTCATAAAACCCTAATTGCTATGTGCTACGTGTTGTCTGTTTTGATCGGAATGTGTTTCGAGTATTTATCGAGTGTTTTATTATAAGTTATATGTTTTATATCAAAATTCGTACAGCTCAAACAGTATTTTAAAATCCCATATTTCAAACAAAATCATTGACCCTATTTTTCCAAGTATGGCCTATACCACATCGATATTCTGAACATCTAGACGTTTTACAAATTTACCTTTTTCGCGAAAAATGACTTTTTCGGGCCCCTTCGGGTGTCAAAAACCCCACAAAAATCACATTTTTATTTGTATATGATCATGAAATTATCAAACATCATTTTTCTTTGCATTTTTGTATTATTCATAATTTTTGGGAATTTTTGGCATATATTTTATATTTATTGGATTTTTAAAAATTCATAATTAATACCCAAAAATTATAAAAATAGGGGCCAAATAATTTTATTAGATGTGTAATTGGACCCTTAATTTTATTTAGGGGTATTATTTTGGTAAATATAAATAGTTGCATTATTGTTAGTTATTAGTTAATTAATTATTAAAAACCAGAAAAATCAAGAAATTGAGTTTGTTGGTGAAGAACAAGCTGAGAATTAATCTGCAGATTTCATAGTGATTTTGTTGCTCAAATCTTTCATGTGAGTAACCAAACTGATCCTCTTGATCTCCTCTATCTATTCCTGTAATCAATTTCATGTGTTGTTGCTTAGATTTTCAATTCATATTTTAGGGTTCATGAACTGAAATTGGGGGTTTTGATTGTGGGGTTATGGATTGAATTTGATGCTTGTGTTAGCTTTATATGCATGTTTGTGATTGATTTGCACTATTAATTTCATCAAATGATAGCTTGAATTAGTAGTTCATACTTTAGGGTTTATGTAAATTTTGATTTAATCATTTTTGGATTTATAAAAATATGAGTTTATTTTGATGATAGGGTTCAATTATAGAAGTCATAAGCTTTATTTTAAGCTATAATTTGTAATTTTTCATGTATGAAATAGTGAGTTTGGATTTTGGCCGGAGTTTTTGCTTGGTTTGATCGGAGAAATCATTAGAGGGGTTATCAGAATTAGAGGTTGGTGTTATTGAGTTCCTGATGAAATTCTGAATGAAATCGGTACTGGCATCGATCCAAACGGTTCCTGGATTATCTGTAAAAGGCTCGCTGGAGTTACGATTGGAGCTCGCCGGCGTTCGTGGCGGTTCTAGCCGGAGAACATGACCCAGGTGACGGTGGTTGCAAAGAGTACGACGATTGAGTTCCTGGAAGCATGGGGAATGAAAGTCCTCGAATAATTTCATGGTTTCATCGTTGTTTGGACGGAATCCGGTGGCCGGAACCTCGCCGGGTTCTGGGTTGTGAAGAACACCAGCGGGTTGTTCTTGCCAAACCGGACCCGACCCGTTTGATTCTAATTTTAACCCGATTTTGATCTTGATTGTCCCTAAACTGATTTCTAAAAACTGTTTCTGATTTTAATTATTTAATTTTATTTTATAAATCAAAAATTAGTTTTGTAAATTCTAAAAATCTAATAAAAATCAGATTTAAAAATCTGAAAATTTTATAAATAATTTCTAAATTATTTTATTAATTTAGAAATTTGAATTATAATTATTGATTTATTTATTTAATTATTTATCTAATTATTTATTTAATTATTTATTATTTAATAATTAAGTAATTAATTAAAAAGTAAGATTAAATAATAAGATCGAATAATTCAATTAGTGATTCGATAATTAATCAGTTAATGCGAGTAACCCGTAATTATTCGAGTTGTGTTTCGATAATTTGGGAATCGGTGTTCGAACGTCGATTCGTTTATTTATGCGATCAGAGTTGTAATAATTATTCATATCGGATAATTAATTATAAGTAATTAATTTAATCAAATAATTTGTAATTAATTGTAATTAATTCTAAAAATTAGGGAATAATTATTTTAAAATGTAATAATTCTTAATTAATTATTTAAAAATATAATTAAGGTTTAAGTAATTATAATTAATTATTTATAATTGATTTATAATTAATTAAATCTTGTTTATTGCGTAATAATTAAAACGTTAATCCAATTTGAGTGAAACGAAGACCCCTAGATTCAGAAAAATGACCCGATTCCATTAAAAATAAATATAAATCATAATTTCTTTCGAAAGCAGGTCGGCTTATGATAATTAATTGTTTATAGACCCTATTGTTGATAAAATTGAGTCTAATAAATCCTGAAAAATTAGGAATCGAGCCAGATAGTGTTTGTTTATGCGAATATAAGTCTAATATCGATTCTAAAAATAGTTATAAGTCTAAACTTAATTTATGCCTTATGTGCTATGTGCTTTACGTGATTATATGAACCTTATGTGTTATATAATTATATGCGAGTCGGATAGAACTGTATGGGTAGATTATTAGGGCTACGTGGTATCAACCTGAGATTGCGTATGAAGTAAGTCATCTAAACGAATATCTTTCCTTGGTAGATTCAGTACCAATAAGGCGAATCAAGCAGGAGATAGAAGGCGATGAATCATACGAGGTTAAGTGCGCACCAGGCAAGTTTTTCCCCTATTCTAAGTTCAGAATAGTGAATTACATCCAACTTTCCATAACTAATTACACCTTGATAATTCTTGTTCACATATACTGATACACAGTTATTGATCCTTATTTCTATTTCATTTCAATTCTTGATTTCTCATAATTCATTGAATCCTCCATTAATATTCCAATACTTTTACCCTTATTACATATACTCTGATATATCCTGATGTTGGGATACATCGAAAACATACCGATTGTTCCGGATGCTAAACTATGGACTTGATGGTTACGATACGGGCCAGGTATTAACCGGACCCTTGATTATTAGGCCATAGTTTCCTGGGTACCCCACATGTTGGTTGGGTCTATGCAGTTGGGTATAGATCCGCACTGTATCCTGACTGATCAGCATGTTATAGTGCATATATTGGTTCTTGTTTCTAGTCTCGTTCATTTGGCACTCGCCAGCAATGACATTTATTATTCTTTACAGAAACAGATGGTTGTTCAAACCAGCTGATTACCGGTTCATTTATCATTCTCTCTTTACACACTATATATATATTGTTGCAGGCTTGTTGAGCAATTTTGGCTCACCCCTTTTATTGTTGTTCACCTTATTTTTCAGTTAAGGTTGAGAATGAAACCCATCAGAACCCGAATAGTCAAGAAGCGGGTCAAGCTGCGGGACCCTCTAATTCCAAGAGTGTTTGTCCCTATTCCCAGAAGAAAGCTTTTGAGTTGCCAGAGCAGGTATAGCAAGATAAGTGATAGTTGTAATTTGAATAAAAGATGTTTAGTTTAAAATTTGAATATAATAATGTTTTGTAATAAAGAGAGTTCTTGAGACAGTTTGTTTAGAATGGTTTGTAATAAAGTTGGTTTGTCGTTCTTGTTTTCAATTCTTAAACTTGAAAAGATCCTGAGTAGTAGTAGTTCGGGGTAATTATTTATTTATCTTATGCTTGTATAGGTTAAGTAAGTAGTTAGTGTGAATAATGCCCCAAATCTATACCCGAAATTTGGAGGGTGTTATAGAACTGAACAAGTGAGGGAAAATAAAATACAACTACTAATCCAACAATATGAGGACTTTCATTGTAAATATATTGAATCCTTAAGTGACATCTTTAGTAGATTTCAAAAACTACTAAATGCACTAAAACTGCATGGAAGAGTCTATCAAACAAAAGATTTAAACCTGAAATTCCTTCGATCTCCACCAAAAGAGTGGAAACATATGACTGTCTCTCTCAGAAATTCTCAAGATTACAAGAAATTTACTTTAGAGAGACTGTATGGCATTCTAAAAACTTATGAGCTTGAGATAGAACAAGATGAACATATAGAGAAAGGTAGGAAGAAGGGATGATCTATAGCTTTGGTGGCTGAATAAGTGAGAGTGAAAGAGATGAAGGTTGAAGTTATGGAATCTGCATCAAACTCCAGGGTTTGTGAAGGCAAAGGAAAAGGGCTAGTGGCTGATAATGAAGATCATCTCATTGAAGCTGTGGAATCTGTACCAAACTCCAGGGTTTGTGAAGGCAAAGGAAAAGGGCTAGTGGCTGAGAATGAAGATCATCTCAGTCAGGATGAAATGGAAGACATATATGAACATCTAGCTTTCCTATCAAGAAGGTTTTCCAAGCTCAAATTTAAAAAGAATTTTGGAGCAGCCAAGCCAAATAGAAACATGTTGGATAAATCCAAATTCAAATGTTTCAAATGTGGCTTGAGTGGTCATTTTGCAAGTGAATGCAGAAAGCCTGATTCTGAAAGAAAAAAGTTTGAGCATGTGGATTATAAGAAGAAATACTTTGAATTGGTCAAACAAAAGGAAATGGTTTTCTTGACTCAAGAAAATGACTGGGCAGCTGATGGGGTAGATGAAGATGAAGAAACAAGCTATGTAAATCTAGCTCTAATGGCCAAATCAGATGAAGCAGAGGTCAGTTCTTCAAGCAATCAGGTAATCACTACTAATCTAGCACATCTTTCTAAAGATTAGTGTAATGATGCTATAAATGACATGTCAGCGGAATTATTTCACTTGCGTGTTACACTTAAATCTCTCACTAAAGAAAACATAAAAATTAAGGAAAATAATTTGTTTTTAAGTGAAAGAAATACTGTGTTAGAAACTCAATTTCTTGTTTTGAAAATTTGAAAATAGAGTGTAGAATTACTAAAGAAGAACTGACTGAATCTTTAAAGAAAGAAGAGATTTTAAGAAAGAAGTTTGAACGAGAGTAAGAGGTAATCAAGGCTTGGAAGTCATCAAGAGATGTTCATACCCAAATTGCTAAAGTTCAAGGTATAAAGTCATTCTGTGAAGAAGCCTGGAAAAAGAGCAAGGAGAAACTAAATCCTGATTTGGTAGAAGGACTTTCAACGGATAGTGAAGATTATCCGTCGAAAGATCAAAGGAATTATCCGTCAAAAGACAAAGAACAACATCCGTCGAATGAGAAAAAGCCAGTTAGCAAAGCCAAGCTAGCTAAACTCAATGAGAAATATGGATCAATTTCCAAGAACTTTGTTATAGGAGAATCAAGTCAAGCCATGCAGAATAAAAGAGTAAATGTGGGGCATTTGTCAATGAAGCAGTTGAGTGACAGACTGGAGAAAATTGAGGTCAAGGCAAATTCCAAAATGAAGAACAACAGGAATGGGAAAGTCAGAATTAACAAACATAACAACTACACACCTGGAAAATATGAACCAAGAAAAATTTGTGATAAGTGTGGTAGTGTTAATCATTTGTCTATTAACTGCAAATCTGCTATGCCTGCACCCATGTCCGCACCTCCCTCATTTTCCAACATGTCCACATCACAAATGAATTTCATGCCTATTATGCATGCACATAATTTAAATGCACAATTTGCTAATATGCCATTTGCACAGAATCCTTACTATGTTACATATAGTATGCCTCAAATGCCATTTAGCATGCCATACTGGAATAACATGTTTACACATAATATGCCATTTCATGTTAATCAACCTGTGCATGATAATTCTGTAATTATGAATGGTTTTCAAAGCCCTACGATAATGACCAATGTTTAATCTCAATCACCTAAGTCAAACCAGGATAAGCCTAAGAAGCCTAAGAAAAAGGCTAACAAGGCAAGACCCAAGGAAACTTGGGTACCAAAATTAACTTGATTATTTTGATGTGTGTAGGAAAACAGAAAGAATCTTTGATATCTGGATAGTGGTTGCTCAAGGCACATGACTGGAGTAACTACCCTGCTCACTGAGTTCAAAAAGAGAGTTGGCCCACGTATTACTTTTGAAGATGACAACAAAGGATATACTAAGGGATATGGCTTGATTTCAAAAGACAATATCATTATTGAAGAAGTTACTCTAGTAGATGGACTCAAACACAATTTTTTGAGTGTTAGCCAGCTTTGTGACAAGGTCAACTCAGTAACATTCAATCTTGAAGCATGTGTTGTTACTGACAAAAGGAACAACAAAGTGGTTCTCACTGAAGTGAGAAAAGGGAATGCATATCTAGCTGACTTCAACTCATCAAGTGCTAATTCTATTACTTGTCTTTTCAGCAAAGCAAGTCAAGATGAAAGTTGGCCATGACACAAGGAACTGTTCCATCTAAACTTCAAGACTATGAATGAACTAGTCAGGAAAGATCTTGTAAGAGGCATTTCTCAAGTTGAGTTCTCAAATGATGGACTGTGTGATGCCTGTCAGAAAGGAAAACAGATCAAGGCATCATTCAAAAAGAAGCTTGAATCTATAATTGAAGAATCTCTACAACTATT
Organism: Apium graveolens; assembly: GCF_009905375.1. Taxonomy (NCBI): domain Eukaryota; kingdom Viridiplantae; phylum Streptophyta; class Magnoliopsida; order Apiales; family Apiaceae; genus Apium; species Apium graveolens. Next base: position 298,695,445 of record NC_133652.1, read on the forward strand.
GCCCGTGGATTTGTTTGGACCAGTCAATGCGTTGTCAATCTCAAAGAAAAGATACTACCTGGTGATTGTTGATGATTTCTCAAAGTTCACTTGGACATATTTTCTTAAATCTAAGGATGAAGCTAGTGAAATCATTATCAATTATATAAGGCAAGTCAACAATCATCCTGATCTCAAAGTTAGAAGAATCAGGAGTGACAATGGAACTAAGTTCAATAATTCTGTTATGAGGTTGTTTTGTGAAGAAAATGGAATCATGCATGAGTTTTCAGCAACAAGGACTCCACAACAAAATGGAGTGGTGGAAAGAAAGAACAGATCTCTAATTGAAGTTGCAAGGATAATGCTAGAAGAATCAAAGTTACCAACTTACTTTTGGGCAGAAGCTGTAAATACTGCATGCTACACTCAAAATATTTCTTTGGTTAATCAAGCAAAATGCATGACTCCCTATGAATTATTCAAGAACAGGAAGCCAACACTAAACTTTCTTCATGTCTTTGGCTGCAGATACTATATTCTAAGGAATTAAACTGAGCATCATGGAAAGTTTGATGCCAAAGCAAATGAAGATATCTTTGTTGGGTATGCAGTTGAGAAAGCATACGGAGTCTACAATCTAAGAACCAACATTGTTATGGAATCTGTACATGTTGTGTTTGATGATAAGAAGATTGAAGGACTGGAAGATGATGGTTTCCATGAAAGCCTCAAATTAAACAATGTTGAGATGAACTGTGATGGTAGCGCCTATAGGAAAGTGAGTCTTGAATATGAGTGGTATAGGTGGATTACTTGGTATTTTAATTTATTTTTTTAAAATTTTCTAAATTATAAAAAAAATTATTATATATTATTAAGATTAAAGAAGGTAAAATATTTATGTATTATTTTCTATATATCATATTATTGAAGAATACAAAATTTAGATAATTAAAATTTTAAAATGCCCTCCTACAGTCTATAGGTCACTTCGCAACCTATAGGAAAGTGAGAGTCTTGAATAGGAGTGGTATATGTGGTTTACTTGGTATTTTTTTAAATAATGTTTTTAAATTTTTCTTAATTTATTAATTATTTTGTTATATTATAATTTGAATTACCAAATTAATTTTAAATGTATTTGATTCCCTACAAAAGAGGTAATAAAGAAGTTGAGTGTAATTAGAAATTAAGTTGAATAATAATTGATAGAGTTTGTAGTTATATTAGATACATGATTTTAATTTTTTGAATAAAATTATATTTGCTTAATTTTTTTTTTGAAAGGTGTTTGCATCATTTTTAGGAAGGTGTTAACCAACCGACCAAACGAAACCATATTTCGCTTATAATAATATAGCATGGATAGCATAGATAGCACATATAGATGTGTCTTTAGAATTCTATATTTATTCAGAATTTCATGATCAGCATAAAATCAAAATTTCAAAAAAATTGTAATATAATTTAATTTTTTTACCTAATATTTTAAAAACACATTTATAAGGCCGCTATCTATATATCTATATAAAGGAAAATCTCGCGTGATTGACGTGGCGTAGTCGGAAGCTTCCAACCAATTTTTCTGAATTTCTCACAATTTTGTTATTTTCTTAATTTCTCCATCATGCATTTTATAACTCATGTCTCCTGTATTTTTTAACTCACGTCTCTTCCATTTCTTAACCGAAGACTTTTTGTTTTCTTACTAATTACTCAACATAAACTCTTGACCTTACAAATTCATTTGGGCTGTATATATGTGCACACTATCGCCATGCCACTTCCTACTATAACTGCATACAAATTAATCGTCGTTGTAGGCAAGGGTCCTGAGAGCCTCTACATGCTAAAATTCTTAAGAAAAATTATATATCATATATAGCCATAAACATCATGCAGGTGAAGACAAGTTGTAACAAAGCAGTTCCGTTGATGTTAGTGTTTCAGAAAGCTATAAGAAGAGGAAGCCATCATATGTTATCAAGATACTGCTGAAAATAACAATGAAACTTCAGCTACATGAGCCTAGTGTTTTTACCTGCATACCACTTCACCTTGACATTACATTTGCACTTTCACTACGTATCTTCTGTTTGTTGCATTGCAATTTCTATTTTAGATGTTAGTCAATTTCCATGTAAAGATTGAATCTCTACTAAAATGGTCACATTCTGCCATCTCATGCTTTGGTTCCACACATAAACCTTGGATTTCGGTACCTACCTATGTATAAATATAAATTTATATTCACTATAATATTTTTATTGTGTGTTGGTGTTTAATGTTGAATATTACATCTCATTATAATTTTTTGCGATATTGGGTATTTCTCTATAATGAGATGTAGAAGACTAACAAAAACTGTGTTCATTATGATCGTTGAGATAGGTTCTTCTCACTATATGCTAACAATTAATCATACTATTTGTCGCTAAGATTGGGCTCTCAGAACTCCTGCTTAATGTATATAAGGGCTTTCTTGTCATCACATTCTAATGTCAAGTTTTTGTTTTGTGTCTTTAACTTGCTTTTACACATGATCATTCTATCATCATTATGCAGTCTTCACCGTTCTACTTTTACTAATGTTTATGGGAGAGAAGATGCCATTGAAATTGTTATTCCTAGTGGACTAACAATGAGATTTACAGAAGGGGGGTTGAATGTAAATCTCAAAACTTTTTCAAGTTTTGAGCAGTTTTAAAGACTTTGTGTTCAAGATAAACAAGTGTGTGAATTGCTTTAAGCTAATACAGACAGATATATATTCAAGCACTAATGTAAAGAACACAACAGACCTTAAAAACTTTTCTAGTGGATTGTTGTTCCACCAGAGATGGTATTTCAAAAAATCTGTGATTCAAGATGTTGATCACAGCTGCATCCTAGTACAAACTAGATAATTTTTCTCTCAAGATTTTTCTAAACAGCACTGGAAAAATTCTTATCTAATTACTAGCTGCTACTTGGTTTATATATCACCAAGTGTACAAGTGAAGACAAAGATAAAAATACAATAATAAAATAAGTTATCCACTTGTTTCTTCTCCATATCACTCAAGTACTTTGTTGACTATTGCCTCTTTGTACTAGAGTAGAACGGCTGCTTTTTCTGATGTTCCTAAAATTAGGCTTCCACATTTCAGTTATCTCTGTCAACCCATGTGCCTCTGTCTGCTGTTACAACTACCACTTATCAACTGCTATTTAACAGAACATCCGTTGAAGCCTTCATCCGTTGATGGCTTTATCCGTTGATATGTTAGCAGTTGAAGCTCTATCCGTTGAAGTTTTAGAGACATCCGTTGAAGCTTTGTTTCTCATCCGTTGAAGGTCTTTAAGACATCCGTTGATACCACTTCATTTATACAAAATTACAAGGCATGAAATATTTACAATTGGCCTTCCTATTTGCATATCTTCTAGTAGTCAACATGACTTATATTTTCTCTCAACTTCTAAGAATTATATCTCAAATACAGAGACTGAAATGTGCTACAACACTAGACTTATTTCTAAGTAAAGCTGCACCATCAACGGATAGCCAAAGTGGTCTTATCCGTTGAGGCTACAAATACTAAACTTCTACTTAAGTGTTTTGTTAAACATATCATCAAACTAATGCACATATATTCCTAACAATCTCCCCCTATTTATGTCTATAAGAATTGTAGACATAAATTCAGGGTTAACTTGATGATAACAAAACACTTAACAAATATATTAATTGAACCTAAGTAGAAATTTAAAAGTGCTGCAAAAGTGTATGTACTAGGAGGTAATTGAAGATTTACAAAATTTCCAAGGGTGCTCCTTTAGTCTGAGCAAATCATCTTTTTCTTCTTTGTTCCCTTGTTTTCTTTCCTAGCCCTTTGTCATTTTCCTCAATTTGGAGTTGGAGTTGTCTGTAGAATTCAGCTTCATCTTCATCACTGATATCCAACTTAGATTGCATTTCCTTGAGAGTTTCATTGCTGGCAATCTTGAGTTGATCTTCAAGTCTAAAAAATCTTCTGACTCCTTTATCATCTCTGAATTCCATCAACCAATGAGGTGATTTGTGAATTGTAGTTCCCCTTTCTTGAATGAGTAAGGTTCTGGGCAAAGCATTGGGCTCCCTCCAAGTTTTCCTTATGTTGGCAATCTTGTTGAGAATTTCAGTCTTGGCAGTCCTGGTAAAGCCAGAATCCTTTTGTATGGCTGAAAAGACTCTGATCAAGGTAGAGTAGCCTTCATTCAGAATCCTGTAGAGAGGCCATGTTCTTTCTCCAGCTCCTTTGTATCTGAACACCAATCTCTCTGGTAGCTGTCTGTAGGCAGCTATTCCCCTTACATCCTCCAGCTCATCCAGATAGAGTTCAATGTCTGAAATTTCTTTTATGTCACAGATGTGAACATAATCATCTTTATAAATGGGTGGCTCAGGCTTAGGTTTTTGTTTTTGAGTGAATTTCTTAGAGGTTAGGGGAGGTGTAGATTTGGATTTTCTTTTCTGTTTCTTTGGTAGTGGAAGATTGGTTAAAAAGGTAGGCAATTTGATGGTGTCCCAATCAATAGGTTCCTCTTTTGGGATGATTAGTTCACCATGGATGTTTATAGTGGGATCAGCAACACAAGGTTCAGGTATGGAAGGTAGTGGTTTAGATATTGATTTAGTTTCTTCAGTGTTATCTTCATTCCTTCTATGTGCCTTGGCCTTTCTTCTGTTTCCCTTCTGCCATTCCTCTCTTTCCTCCATACTCTCACCAAATATACTCCCAAAAACCTCATCTAGGTTTGCAATCTTGTCTTCACCCCTGACTTCAATTCCTTTCTCTCCTTCAACTTGACTTGACTTTAGCTGTTGTTCAAACTTTGCTTGTGCTCTTTTGTCAGCCTTGAGTTTTTCAGCTTCTTTCTTCAACCTTTTGGTTTCTTCCCTCTTGGCCTTTGGAAATTTGGGATGTCCTTGCATCACACAGATACTCTTTCCCTCTCTAAAGATAATGGCCATTTTCATTCTTTCAACTATGTCCTTGGTCTCCTTAAGCTTTTTGATGTTAGCACCCAAAACTTTGTCTTCATCAGGCTTTGGAAGAGGAAAGTCCACTTCTTTCATCTGAGCAAAGTCTAGGGGGTTCTTTGTGGAGTCCTTGCTGGATCTAGTGTTGGGCTTGAGAACTATATGTTTTAGATTCTTGAAAGAAGTCTCTCCAACCTTATTCCTCCTTTCTGGCTTGTGCTCCATAATGATTGGTTCAACCTTTGTGCTATGTTTCACATATATTGATTTATCTTGTGTTGAGCCAAACATTTGTTGCACCCTTTCATCAATTCTCCTCCTTTGCTCTTTCACTTGAATTTCAGCTGCTGCTAGCTGAATTAGGTCAATTCCATCAGGCTTTCCTTTGATCTGCATAATTGGAGAAGTAGTGATGGCAGGAACTAGCACTTTAGATATCTGGATTTTTGTAGATGGTTCTCCTTCCCCTTCCCTTTTTCTCTCCCCCTTTTTGTTATCATCAAGGAAAGGGGTCAAGCCTTGTGCCTTTGCCAACTGCATAAGTAGACTTGTTTGAGATTGTTGGTTGTGAAGAATGCTGGCCACATAATTTTCAATAACTTGGACTCTGTCTTCTAACTTAGCCAGCCTCTTTTCAGTATTTGAATCCTTTTTCAATCTCAACAATAAGTCCCTCATTGTACCATAGGGCATGACTGAATCCAATTTTTCAGAATTGTAGGATTTCAAGTCAGCAATATCCTTCTTGAGTTCATCTACACTCAGATTCTGGCTGACTTGCTGCAACTTCATGAGATGCAGTGAGTCCAGGTGAGCTGTAAGGATTGCCTTGGTACCAGCATGTGAAGTTTTCTGAATGGCCTGTTGGATAGTACTGATTTGTTTGACTAAGGAGACATTGAATTGCCCTGGTGTAGACTCCTTTGACAAGGCCCATTCAGGTAAATTTGGAATAGAACTAGGGCTTTCATCTCCCCCTAAGTTCATGCTTCCATCAAAAGAAACAGAGTCATCATCATCAGAATTTACTCCAAATTCCTCAGATGACTCACCAGCTATAAAAGGCATCTTGTTAATAGCAGCTTTATCCCTTTGAAGAGATTCTGTTGTATGTACTAGATGTAGTGTCTTTTCTGCCTCCTCATTGCCCTGAGTAGCCAACAAATGATAGGCTGACACAGGATGAGTAAAAGTGTCAGCATCCAAGGAAATGTTATCAATTACAGCTTTGTAATGTTGCTGAAATTGTCTTTCCTTTTCAGCATCATCCACAATCATTGACTCATTAGCAATGGCCGGATCCACCCTTATATCTGTTGTACCTGCCTTTCTCTCTTTTTCTCTATATTCTTGCATCAGGGGCTCCCCCTGGCTCACACTCCTCACACCCTCACCTTCACCTACTAAGGTGGTACTCCTCTCACTTACTTTTGCCATGCTGGAAGAAATAGCATGCTTATTTGAGCTCTCAATCTCTCCTTTTGCCTGGGAGCAACCCAGCCTCTCACTCAAATTGTCACTCCCTTCCCTCAATCCTAAAAGTGATTGTACAGTAATCATGTCTTCTACACTTGGAATTATTTCAGTTGTGTGTGTAGAGACTATCAACGGATATGAAATAGCCGTTGAAGGTGACACTGATGGTATCAACGGATAACTGCTGTTAAGCTTATCCGTTGAAGAACAACCACTTGTCAACGGATGAGTGATATCCGTTGAAGAAGGAAAAGAAGTAGAAATTGAAAGTGATATAACTGTTGAATCTTTGTGGATTGATTTGAGTTTTGGTGACACAGATCCTTCAATTACATCTGAAAGAATTTGCGGGTGATCCAACAAATCATCTAAAAGATGATGATCACCTGTTTTTGAGTGGGGCTCCTCCCTGAGTTGTAAAGAGGGAGAATCAGGAATTGATGGGAATAACATATCCACATCTAGAGATGGTGATGAAGTGTGTATTGATTGATGTATGTTAATTGTGAGAGAATGGGGCTGTGACTCCACATTTGTTGGAGCCACATCAAACTGAGTTTGAAAAGGCATAGATACAGATGGATGTATCTGTGCAGTGTGTGCACCCTGTGTAGAAGATTGGGTTCTAGCCCTCTTTCTTCTAATAAAAGCTTTTGTTGGTGAGTGTTTGGCTTCTGTGTCCCTCCCTCGTTTGTTCTGTGTTCCTGGTTGGGAACTATTTTCAATAGTTACATCCTTTTGGGAGAATGCAGCTAGGGATGTGCTAGTAACCTTTTCAACCACCACAGCTTTTTGAGAAACTGTGGTTTGGCTAGCTTGGGAAACACTTATCTCTCCTTCCTTATCCTGGGGGTTTCTTTGATGTTCACCCCTCCCCTCACCACTCACACCCTGTTCACTCCCCTCAGGGTTAAGGGTAGGTGTTACAACTGTTGTCTTTTGAGAAACAACAGAGGTGGTTTTCTTTGTCTTTGATTTTAAAAGTTTAGTTTTGGTGACCTTGGTAGGAATCTGTTGGGGCATTGTCACAGATTCCATGGGCACACTAGATGATAAAGAAATAGAGGGGTTGGAAGAAGTAGGAGTTGTAGAGACAATTACCTCACTTACCTGAGGTGCATCCATGATTGGTAAATATACCAATGGTACACTGCTGTTGAGATCCATTCTCAATAAATCTGCAAGAACTCTTTTCTCTTGTGCCCAGCACTTGAGTTTGTTATTCTCATTGGTTATGACCAAACCTTCAGCAACATGGTTAGCCAATAACATAAAGAATCTAGCATAATAGATGTTATTAGGTCTATTAGCTTTGTTACCTAATCTAGTACCCAATTCTAGCATAACATAATTGCTAAAGTTAAAATACCTATCAGAAACAAGCATATAGAGCATATTAACAAGAGATGAAGTTATGGCATCAAAATTACTAATTTTCCCAGAGAAAACCTTGATAAAGGCATCCCCAAGAAAACTCCATTCTTTCCTAAGGCCTTTTCTTTTAATACTCCCTAAACTAGCAGAGTTAAGAGAATAACCTATGGAATCTAACATGCTGGATACATCATTATCAGTGTGTGGTGTCATGGCATTGTTCTCAGGTAATTTAAAACATGCTAGTAAATCATCACAGTTAACACAGTGATTTTTACCTTTGAGAGTGAAAGAGATGGTCATATCTATGGAGTTGAACTCAGCAGTTGTCCAAATCTCCTCAACTACTTCACAGTAAATCGTTGGGGCTTCCAGCATTGCATAGATAAGTTTATAGTTTTTGATGAAGTCCATCATTTTGTGATAATCTGAGTGGGCTTCATTCTTTGCTACCAAAGCTATGAAATTGTTCTTCTCATAGATGAACCCAGATTGAGATATAATTTTTACTACTGGTGCCATTGTTGTAAGTAGAAGTTGCAGAGAATAACTTGAAGGATTTGCAGAGAGAAAATGGTAAAAGCTTTGAAATTTCAAGAAAGCGTAAAGTAAAAATGAAAAATCAGAAGGGCTTTTATACTTTCTCAAATTAAAAAGCATAAATAAAAGATTAAACAATAAATATATGTAAGTGAGTTTCAGCCGTTTAAGAATAAACTGTAAGTATTCTAAACACTACCTTTAAAACAAATACATACAGCTGTATGTATGAGTATCAACGGTTAAGAAAATAGAATCAATGGCTGTGAAACACCTGAATCGACTGATGTGACATTTCAACGGATAAAGTAAACTGTCATCCGTTGAAAGGTACTTCAGTTTTATCCGTTGACGGATAAAAATTCCAGAAATGTATATGTCTTTCAACGGATAATAAACATCCGTTGATAGAACAATTTTGACTTTCAACGGATAGGAAATATCCGTTAATGGAATAATCTGTGTTAAAAAGTCAAATTTGTTCTAGCAACTAATATATTTCAGGCTTCAATTCAAATTGCAATAAGGACATAAATTTTATGAGTAATTAAGCATACCTAGCTCACTTACCAATCTTGTGAATGTTGATTCATCAAGTGGCTTGGTAAATATGTCTGCAATTTGTTGTTCACTTGGAACAAAATGTAGTTCCACTGTACCATTCATGACATGCTCCCTGATGAAGTGGTACTTGATATCAATGTGCTTGGTCCTTGAGTGCTGCACAGGATTCTCTGTTATGGCTATGGCACTTGTGTTGTCACAAAAGATAGGAATTCTATCAAAATGAAGTCCATAATCAATGAGTTGATTCCTCATCCATAACACTTGAGAGCAGCAACTTCCAGCAGCAATGTATTCAGCCTCAGCTGTAGAAGTAGAGACTGAATTTTGCTTTTTGCTAAACCATGATACAAGCTTGTTTCCCAGGAATTGGCAGGAGCCTGTTGTACTTTTCCTGTCTATTTTGCAACCTGCATAGTCTGCATCTGAATAACCAATTAGATCAAAGCCAAATTCTCTAGGATACCAAATACCTAAATTTGGTGTACCCTTGAGATATCTGAAAATCCTCTTGATAGCAATTAAGTGAGACTCCCTAGGATCAGCTTGAAATCTAGCACACAGACATGTAGCAAACATTATATCTGGTCTACTGGCAGTTAAATATAAAAGTGAACCAACCATGCCTCTATAACTTGTAATGTCCACAGACCTTTCAGTCTTATTCAATTCAAGTTTGGTGGCAGTGGCCATGGGAGTTTTTGCAGATGAACATTCCATTAAGTCAAACCTTTTTAGAAGATCATGAATATATTTAGTTTGACTAATGAAAATTCCATCACTAACTTGTTTAACTTGTAAACCAAGAAAATAGGTTAGTTCTCCCATCAGGCTCATTTCATACTTACTTTACATTAGCTTAGCAAACTTTTTGCAAAGTTTATTATCTTTAGAACCAAATATTATGTCATCTACATAAATTTGAACAAGTATACTAGAGCCATTAACATTCCTAAAGAAGAGAGTTTTATCAACAGTACCTCTAGTGAAGTGATTCTCCAAAAGGAATTTTGATAGGGTTTCATACCAGGCTCTAGGTGCTTGCTTCAGTCCATAGAGTGCTTTCAACAGATAATACACATAGTCTGGAAAATTTGGATCTTCAAACCCTGGAGGTTGACTTACATAGACTTCTTCCTCCAATTTCCCATTTAGAAATGCACTCTTGACATCCATTTGATAGACTTTGAAATTGGCATGGGCTGCATAGGCTAGAAAAATTCTGATGGCTTCAAGTCTTGCAACAGGAGCATATGTTTCATCAAAATCTATTCCCTCTTGATGAGAATAGCCTTTAGCAACCAATCTGGCTTTATTCCTTATGACGATGCCATTTTCATCCATCTTGTTTCTGAATACCCATTTTGTGTCAATAGGACTCTTGTTCTTTGGTTTGGGTACCAGCTTCCAAACTTTATTTCTCTCAAATTGGTTCAGCTCTTCCTGCATAGCTAATATCCAATCTGGATCCAATAAAGCTTCTTCCACTTTCTTAGGTTCCTCCTGAGATAGAAAACTACTATACAGACATTCATCTTGAGTAGCTTTTCTTGTTTGCACTTTAGATGATGCATCACCAATGATCAGTTCAAAGGGATGATTCTTGGTCCATTTCCTTTGAGGTGGAAGATTTGCTCTAGATGAGGTGGCCTCAGTATTGTCATGATGTGAGACAGAGTGTTGATTAGTTGAAACTCCCCCTGAGTTGTTGGTTCTTTGCAGGGAATTTGGAGTTCTATCAACTGATGATGTAAATCGATTATCCGTTGATGAACTATGATCAACGGATGCTTCATTTTGTACTTCAACGGATGATGCACTATGTCTTTCAACGGATACTGCATTGCCTCTATCAACGGGTGCAGAATTTTTTGCATTATCCAAGGGCATATTTTGAATCCCTTTTGAAGTGTCATCTCCATCAATCTCCTCTTCACTATCATCACAATATATCTCAATGTTGTCAAATTTGAGTCTCTCATTGTGTCCCTCATCTGTTAGTCCATCAATCTTTTTATCATCAAACACAACATGCACAGATTCCATAACAATGTTGGTTCTTAGATTGTAGACCCTATAAGATTTTCCAGCTGAGTAACCAACAAATATCCCTTCATCAGCCTTTGCATCAAACTTCCCTTTATGGTCAGATTGATTCCTCAGTATAAAGCATTTACATCCAAAGACATGAAGAAAGTTTAGAGTTGGTTTTCTTCTCTTGAACAACTGATAAGGAGTCATGCCTTTAGCTTGATTGATCAAAGAAATATTCTGAGTGTAGCAGGCACAATTAATAGCTTCAGCCCAGAAATATGTTGGTAAGTTTGATTCTTCAAGCATTGTTCTGGCAGCCTCAATCAAAGTTTTGTTCTTTCTTTCAACTACCCCATTTTGCTGAGGTGTTCTTGGAGCTGAGAACTCATGCATGATTCCATTTTCTTCACAGAACAGCCTTATTGACAAATTCTTGAACTCAGTTCCATTGTCACTCCTGATATTCCTAACCTTCAAGTCAGGATGATTATTGACTTGCCTGATGTGATTGATAATGATTTCACTTGCTTTATCCTTTGATCCAAGAAAATAGACCCATGAAAACTTTGAGAAATCATCTACAATCACTAAGCAATATCTTTTTCTTGCAATTGACAATACATTGACTGGTCCAAACAAATCTATATGCAGCAGCTGTAATGGTTCATCAATTGTTGTTTCAAGCTTCTTTTTGAATGATGCTTTCCTTTGTTTGCCTTTCTGACAAGCATCACACAAACCATCCCTTGAGAATTCAACTAGAGGAATTCCTCTAACTAGGTCCTTTTTGACTAGATCATTCATTGTCTTGAAATTCAAATGGGATAGCTTCTTGTGCCATAGCCAACTCTCAACTGAACTTGCTTTGCTGAAGAGATAAGTAATAGATTCTGCATCTGTAGAGTTGAAGTCAGCTAAGTACACATTCCCTTTTCTAACTCCAGTTGGAACCACTTTGTTGTCTTTCTTGCTGGTGACAACACAGGCTTCTGAATTGAAGGAAATTGTATTCCCTCTATCACATAGTTGACTGATACTCAATAAGTTGTGCTTGAGACCATCAACTAATGCAACTTCATCAATGATGACATTCCTTGTTGAAATCAAGCCATATCCCATAGTAAACCCTTTGCTGTCATCTCCAAAGGTTATGCTAGGGCCAGCTCTCTCCTTAAACTCAGTGAGCAGGGAGAAATCTCCTGTCATGTGTCTTGAACAACCACTGTCCAAGTACCATAGATTTCTTCTTTTTCCCTGCACACCATAAAATCAATCAAGTTGATTTTGGTACCCAAGTTTCCTTGGGTCCATTCCTGTTAGCCTTTCTCCTAGACTTCATTCCTCCTGCATCTTTAGACTTAGGTAACTTTGAGTCAACCTTGATCTTAGATGTAGTTGGTTGAGGTGTAGGGTTAGTCACAGAATTATTTAGCACATTTGGAATTTGATAAGGCATGGATTGTGCAAGCATGTTATTCCATATTGGCATATTGTATGGCATTTGAGGCATACTAAATGCAGCAAGATAAGGATTGTTAAAATAAGGCATGTTTGCAAAATGTGCATAAGGATTCTGTTGAGACATAACAGGCATAACATGCAGAGGTGATGCAGACATATTAGGCATGGAAGAGGGCACATGTATGGGAGTTTTCTTAATAGATTTGCAATTAGTAGATAGATGATTAACACTACTACAATGCACACAGCTTTTTCTAGGAGCATACTTATCAGGTGTGTAATTGTTATGTTTGTTAACCCCTACCTTCCCATTTCTATTAGATTTCCTTTTAGTTTCCTTTTTATCCTCAACCACTTTGAGCCTATTCTTTAACTGTTCTAAGGTCATGTGTCCTATATTCACCTTACTGAAATCTTTGGATGTGCTTGCTTCTTCTTTGACAAAGTTCTTGGAAGTTGAACCAAACTATTTGTTGAGTTTCTTTAAATTTTCACTTTTAGAAACATCTGCCTGTTTTAATTGAGGAACCTTCAACGGATGCTCCTTTTCTTCCTTCAACGGATAACTTTCATCATCCGTTGATTCCACATCCGTTAAACAGCCCATCAATTAATTCCAGTTTCTTTTTATTTTTATCCCAGGCAGTCTCACAGAATGATTCAATTCCTTAGACCTTGGAAATTTGAGCACCAACATCCCTAGATGTCTTCCAGGCTTTAATCACCTCTTGCTCTCTCTCTAATTGATTGGAAAGTATTTCTACTTTCTTAACAGATTCAGCTAGTTCATTTTCAACAGATATACAATGTAGCTTAGTTTTCTCTAGGTCAATCAACTTATCTTCTAACACAGCATTTCTATTACTTAAAAACAGATTGTTCTCTTTAATCCTACTATTTTCTTTAGCAAGAGATTTAAGAGACACACGCAAATGATACAATTCAGTAGACATGTCATTAAAAGCATCATTGCACTCTTCTTTAGTAAGCTGTGTTAAATCAGTAGTGATTACCTGGTTGCTTGATGAACTAACTTCATTTTCCTCAGAATCAGCCATGAGAGCCAAGTTGACATATTCCACATCTTCATCCTCTTCTTCTCCATCAGCTGCCCAATCTTTTTCTTGAGTAATGAAAGCCCTCTCCTTTTGTTTGAGCAGATCAAAATATTTCTTTTTGTAATCTACTTGGTCAAATTTCTTCTTTTCAGAAGTTGGCTTTCTGCACTCACTTGCAAAGTGTCCACTTATACCACAATTGAAACACTTGAATTTGGATTTGTCCACCATGTTCTTATGAGGTTTAGTGGCTCTAGTGTTTTTCCTAAATTTCATCTTTGCAAATCTCCTGGACAGAAATGCAAGATGCTCATCAATACCATCAGAGTCATCTTGGCTGGAGTTGTCTTCATTCTCAGCAACTTGCTCCTTACCCTTGGTTGATTCTGATTTGCTTGTGCCATCTTTGGAGTTTGATGTAGATCTCACAGTTTCTTGTCTGCATTCTTTCTCATTTTCAGCTACCAAGGCAACTGAACCTCCTTTCTTTCTTCCCTTCTCCAATACCTCATCCTGTTCCAGCTCTAATTCATAAGTCTTCAAGATTCCATATAATCTTTCAAGAGTGAAGTCCTTATAATCTTGAGAGTTTCTCAAGGAGACAGTCATGGGTTTCCATTCCTTTGGCAAGGATCTTAAAAATTTAAGATTTGAATCCTTCACCTGGTACACTCTACCATACAGCTTCAGTCCATTCAACAGCTTTTGGAATCTATTGAATGTATCATTTAAAGATTCATTTTCTTCAAAATGAAAATACTCATACTGTTGAATGAGAAGCTGCATTTTGTTTTCTTTTACTTGTTCTGTACCTTCACACAGTAGCTGAACTGTGTCCCAAACCTCTTTGGCAGTTGTGCAATTTATCACATTATCAAACATATCCTTGTCAAGACCATTAAACAAAATGTTCATAGCCTTCTTATCCTTGTGGACTTCTTCTGTGTCTTCCATTGTCCATTCTGCTCTAGGTTTTGGAATGGATTGACCAACAACAATTGTGGCCGTAGCAACTGTGGCTACTTTGTGGGGAATGTGAGGACCATTCTCAATGCAGTTTACATAACCTTCATCTTGGGAGAGTAGATGAAGGATCATTTTCACCTTCCAATGGTGATAACTGTCTTTGTCAAGAACTGGGATTTTTACTCTAATATCCTTCTTACTCATCTTTGTTAGTTTCCAAGATCTTTAAACTCTTTGTGTGTCAAGAGCTTGCTCTGATACCAATTGTTATTCCTAGTGGACTAACAATGAGATTTACAGAAGGGGGGTTGAATGTAAATCTCAAAACTTTTTCAAGTTTTGAGCAGTTTTAAAGACTTTGTGTTCAAGATAAACAAGTGTGTGAATTGCTTTAAGCTAATACAGACAGATATATATTCAAGCACTAATGTAAAGAACACAACAGACCTTAAAAACTTTTCTGGTGGATTGTTGTTCCACCAGAGATGGTATTTCAGAAAATCTGTGATTCAAGATGTTGATCACAGCTGCATCCTAGTACAAACTAGATAATTTTTCTCTCAAGATTTTTCTAAACAGCACTGGAAAAATTCTTATCTAATTACTAGCTGCTACTTGGTTTATATATCACCAAGTGTACAAGTGAAGACAAAGATAAAAATACAATAATAAAATAAGTTATCCACTTGTTTCTTCTCCATATCACTCAAGTACTTTGTTGACTATTGCCTCTTTGTACTAGAGTAGAACGGCTGCTTTTTCTGATGTTCCTGAAATTAGGCTTCCATATTTCAGTTATCTCTGTCAACCCATGTGCCTCTGTCTGCTGTTACAACTACCACTTATCAACTGCTATTTAACAGAACATCTGTTGAAGCCTTCATCCGTTGATGGCTTTATCCGTTGATGTGTTAGCAGTTGAAGCTCTATCCGTTGAAGCTTTAGAGACATCCGTTGAAGCTTTGTTTCTCATCCGTTGAAGGTCTTTAAGACATCCGTTGATACCACTTCATTTATACAAAATTACAAGGCATGAAATATTTACAATTGGCCTTCCTATTTGCATATCTTCTAGTAGTCAACATGACTTATATTTTCTCTCAACTTCTAAGAATTATATCTCAAATACAGAGACTGAAATGTGCTACAATACTAGACTTATTTCTAAGTAAAGCTGCACCATCAACGGATAGCCAAAGTGGTCTTATCCGTTGAGGCTACAAACACTAAACTTCTACTTAAGTGTTTTGTTAAACATATCATCAAACTAATGCACATATATTCCTAACAGAAATTCTATTTCGGATCAACCCAGGTCTGGATGCATTTTTAGCTATAATAGAACAAAACATGACTATGATACGCCATTCTCTAATCGACTCGGAGAGTAAGACGTAATAACAAATTTAGTCAAACGAGGTAAAAAGGATATTTAGCACTTTTGTTCTTCATATATTAATGTACTAATTTTAATTCATGAAAAATCCTAGATTGTACTATTAATTAAAATATAGAAATAAATTATGTTTGTTGTTCAACGGCTTGATTCTATATAACATTGAAAAATAGGTTATGATTCTACCAAAGATATTAATTATGGTTATAAGAAGATTTTTTTAAAAAGGTACGATGTAAATATTATTAAGTGAGTAGCCTATATTATTTTATATTATTATTGTTGCCTTTTTTCAAAAGATATTACTACTCTTACCTTTGACGGCTATACATGTATACATATAATTCTACAAAACAAATAAAATTATATCGTAAAATGGGTAAAAAGAAAAAGAGACGACTATGATAAAATATCGAAAAAAAACGACAATCAAGAATACACTTTAGTAATGATAAATTTTTAGAGCATCGTAAATATAAGATTATTTGAATTTTGTTACAATTCTTCCATATTTCAATTTCCTTATCTGCGAGCATTATAACATGTATTTTCTATAATATAATGACCTCTAAACTTGAATATTGGAAAAATTAAATTTCAAGGATATTTATCAATGACATTAAGTATACAAAATATAATTTGAGGAAACAATTGATCGCAAATATATAACCCGTACGATACACGGTCATTTTTATCATTATATATTATTAATTTTAATTTTAATAATATGTTGCTTGTAGGATTCGATCTTATATCACTTGAATAATAATTTTTAAAATTATATATAACGATTTTTATCAATTTGATCTAACGGTTCTAAATTGAGTGACCAAGAATATGTTGCTTGTAGGATTCGATCTTATATCAATTGAATAATAATTTTTAAAATTATATCTAACGGTTCTCATCAATTTGATCTAATGGTTCTAGATTGAGTGACCAAGAACCAACAACCAAACTTTTAATATCCCGTCTTTAATATAATAGTATAGATTATATACTTAACAAATGAAACTCTTATAATATATATGATATATAATTAAAAATATATTTTTAATTAACTATTGAGCATGGTATTTGAATTATATTTAGAAATATTTTTCACCAACCGCGCGAAGCGCGGTTTTTCCACCCAGTTTCAATATAATACAAAAAATTGAATCAAAATAAACATGATTGCTAAATGCAGTAAAAATTTGCTATGTGCAGTAATCAGCAATTACACACTAGCCCCTGTCAATATTAAATAACATGAAAGCTCATTAATGGAGTTTGACTTAATCAATTTGTGTAAGTTAGTGTAAACATTTAGGTTAGTTAAGTCACTGTATTGTTAGTCGTGCTATTTAGGTGTACAAATAATTTTTTTATGTAATAACTTATTTAACATAACTTGTTATTATTTTTAACTTTTTAATCTGAATTCTTTGCTAATCGTCCTATTTAAGGGTATAAATAAATTTTTATGTAATAACTTATTTAACATAACTTGTTATTATGCCTTGATGGCAAATGCTGATAGCAGTTCTGAAACTGCTGAATTGAAGGTACCTCAAACAACTCTTGCTGTTCATACTGATGATATTACTGAGTTGAGATTATATCTTAAAACCATGTTCATTAGTTTTAGAGTTTAGACTTTAACAAATGAAAGATTAACTTCTGAAAATCTTGCTCTTAGAAACAGAAATGACTACTTAGAAAAGGAGTTAGTTTTTCTTCATCAAATTCAGAAAGAAAGAGATGATTTTGTGTATGTTAAGAATGAATTGCTAAAACTGAATGAATCTCTAAAAACTGAATTAGAAAAGGAAAGAGAAATCATCAAAACTTGGACTAACTCGGCAGAACAACTCAGAATATACTAAGTAGTGGAAACTGGAAAGAGTGCTTAGGTTATGAAGATGATAAAAGTGAGAAAGAAACTTTATCAATTAAGCCAATTACTGTTAAACAGACTGTTAAGCCAAAGGTAAATCCTGTTAAATTTGTAGCAAAAACTGTTAAGTCTGATTCTGAAAAGATGAAAGATTCTAAGACGGGAGTCAAAGAAAAGTCGACTTCCGACAAATTAAAACTGGATAAACCAGCTGAAGTTAACATAGGCTTAATGACAAAGAAACAACTTAAGCATAAGCTGAAAGAGATTAGAAATGTGAACAAGGTCAAGGAAGCTAGGAAAAATAGGAATGGAAAGGAAGGTGTGAATAAAAGCAATAATTATATGCCTGTTCCTAATGCTCCTAGAAAGAAATGCTATAATTGTGGAAACTCTAACCATCTTGTTTCTTTTTGCAGGAAAAATAAAGATATAAATTCTTTACCTCCTAGACCAGGAGTTAAGAGTCAGCCTGTTAGGTTTAAACCACAAAATCCTTGTTTTCATTGTGGTAGTTTATGGCATTCCATTTATACTTGTAAGGAATATCATAGTTTGTACTATGATTATTATCAAATAAAACCTTCTTTAAAGAAAGTTAGTGTAATTCCTTCTAGTGTAAAGTCTGATGCAAAGTCTGATATAAAGTCTGATAAACAGCATGTTAGCATAAACTCTGAAATTAAATTCGATGCAAATGCTAACAAACTTAATAAGGCCAAAGGATCCAAGCAAGTCCGGGTCCTTAAAACTAACCAATAGTGGTCTTTGTGATTGCAGGGCAATAGGAAAAACATCCTAGTTCTGGACAGTGGATGTTCAGGATATATGACTGGAAATAAAGTCATGTTATCAGACTTTGTGGAGAAAGTTGGCCCAGGAGTTTCTTATGGAGATGACAATATGGGAAAAACTCTGGGATATGGCAATATCAATCTTGGGAATGTCATCATTGAATCAGTAGCTCTTGTCTCAGAACTTAAACACAATCTGCTAAGTGTGAGTCAAATCTGTGACAGAGGTTATCATGTGGATTTCTTTGAAGAACACTGTGAAGTTGTAAGTAATTTTACAGGCATAGTGGTTCTGAAAGGTTACATGCATGGTAACATTTATGAATCCATACTTTCAACAAATTCTGATGGTTCTGCAATCTCTCTATTAAGTAGAGCATCAATTGAAGAAAGCTGGAATTGACACAAGAGAATCTCTCATTTAAATTTCAACAACATAAATGAGCTAGTAAAGAAAGATCTTGTGAGAGGACTGTCAAAATCAGTATTTGCTCCTGATGGTCTTTGTGACTCGTGTCAAAAGGCAAAACAAAGAAAATCTTCATTCAAGAGCAAAACTGAATCCTCAATTCTTGAGTCTTATCACTTACTACATGTTGATTTATTTGGTCCAGTCAATGTCATGTCCATTGCAAAGAAGAAATATGCTATGGTTATAGTGGATGAGTTCACAAGATACACTTGGGTGTATTTCTTGAACAAGAAGAATGAAACTGCATCTACACTAACTGATCATGTCAGACAGCTGGATAAGTTAGTCAAAGACTCTGTTAAAATCATAAGAAGTGATAATGACACTGAGTTCAAGAATTCAATCATAGAAGAGTTCTGCAAAGAGCATGGAA
Organism: Apium graveolens; assembly: GCF_009905375.1. Taxonomy (NCBI): domain Eukaryota; kingdom Viridiplantae; phylum Streptophyta; class Magnoliopsida; order Apiales; family Apiaceae; genus Apium; species Apium graveolens. The sequence continues at coordinate 298,714,819 of NC_133652.1, forward strand.
TAAAGCAGGAATTTTCTGCACCTGGAACTCCACAGCATAATGGAGTTGTAGAAAGAAAGAATAGGACCCTTATTGAAGCTGCACGAACTATGCTTGATGAAGCAAAACTATCAACCTATTTTTGGGCTGAAGCTGTGCAGACTGCTTGTTTTACACATAATGCTACACTAATAAACAAGCATGGAAAAACATCATATGAGATGGTGAAGAAAAAGAATCCAAATCTGAAATATTTTCATGTATTTGGATGCAAGTGTTTTGTTCTTAAGACTCATCCTGAACAGCTGTCAAAATTTGATCTAAAAGCTGATGAAGGAATTTTTGTTGGATATCCCCTTTCCATAAAAGCCTTCAGAGTCTACAATTTAAAAACAAGGGTTGTCATGGAATCTATCAATGTGTCTTTTGATGATAAGAAGATTACTGGACTTGAAGATTTCAATGATCATGATCAGCTGAGATTTGAAAATGAAGATGTAAATTCTGATTCTGTAAATTCTGATGACCTAAGTTCTGATCCTATTAGTTCTGACGGGTTAAATTCTGATGTCATTGAAACTGTGGTAACTGCTCCAAGGGAAAATGCACCTGTTCAGGGGAAGCAAGTTGATGATCATACCATATCTCAAGACTCTCAAGAAGCATCAGAACCTGTCACTGGCTCTTCAAGTTCTGATTCATCAAGTTCTAATAAGCCAAATTCTGATTATTCTGGAAACTCTAATTCTTCAATTCCTGAAGGATCCAACTCAAATTCTGGAATCTCAGAGAGCATAACTTCAGGGGGAGCATCAGAAAATGTTTATGGAGACAATATGGATTATGGGGGAGGATCCAGTTCTAGAGATCAACTTTCATCTGCAAGGAAGTGGACTAAAGCACACACACCTGGCTTAATAATTGGAGATCCTGAAGCAGGTGTCAGAACTAGAACCTAAACATCAAATGAATGTCTCTATCATTCCTTTCTATCTCAGACTGAACCAAAGAAAGTGGAAGAAGCTCTTCAAGATGTTGATTGGGTGCAAGCAATGCAGGAAGAGGTAAATGAATTTAAAAGAAATAAAGTCTGGACCCTAGTGCCAAGACCAAAGAACAAATCAATTGTTAGCACAAAATGGGTATTCAGAAATAAAACTGATAGTGATGACATAATTATAAGAAATAAAGCAAGGTTGGTTGCTAAAGGTTACTCTCAACAGGAGGGTATTGACTATGATGAAACATTTGTTCCAGTTTCTAGATTGGAAGCCATAAGAATCTTTTTGGCTTATGCTGCTCACAAGAAGTTCAAAGTCTTTCAAATGGATGTGAAAAGTGCTTTTCTCAATGGAGAATTGGAAGAAGAGGTATATGTTGAACAACCTCCAGGCTTTGTAGATCCAAAATTTCCACATCATGTCCGCAGGCTTGACAAAGCACTTTATGGCCTTAAGCAAGCTCCAAGAGCATGGTATGAGACTTTAGCTCAATTTCTTCTGGAAAGTGGATTTAACAGAGGCACAATTGACAAGACTTTATTCTACCTCAACCATGGAAAGGACTTACTTTTGGTACATATATATGTTGATGATATCATCTTTGGTTCTATAAATGCCAAACTCTGTGAAAGGTTGGCAAAGCTAATGCAGTCAAGATATCAAATGAGTATGATGGGAGAACTTAGCTATTTTCTGGGACTTCAAGTCAAGCAAACTGAAGAAGGTATTTTCATAAATCAATCCAAGTACACCAGAAATTTACTCAAGAAATTTGGAATGCAAGACTGTTCAACTGTATCCACTCACATGGCCACTGCAACCAAGTTAGATAAAGATACTGGAGCATCAGTAGATATTACTAACTACAGAGGTATAATTGGCTCTTTACTCTATTTAACTGCAAGTAGACCAGATATCTTGTATGCTACCTGTCTTTATGCAAGATTTCAGGCTGATCCAAGAGAACCTCATCTAATAGATGTGAGAAGAATTTTCAAGTACCTCAAGGGTACAGCTGATCTAGGATTGTGGTATCCTAGGGAATCAGAATTTAAGCTAATAGGTTACTCAGATGCAGATTTTGCAGGATGCAAAATATACAGGAAAAGCACTAGTGGAAGCTGCCAATTTCTTGGAGGCATATTGGTTTCTTGGTTTAGCAAAACAGAAATCAATTTCCATATCAACTGCAGAAGCAGAATATATTACTGCAGGAAGCTGTTGTGCACAGATTCTTTAATTGAAGAATCAGTTACTGGACTATGGGTTAGAATTTTATAAAATACCCATTTACTGTGATAATCAAAGTGCTATTGCTATGACAGGTAATCCAATTCAACATTCCATGACAAAGCACATCAGCATAAGGTACCATTTCATAAGGGAACATGTAATGAAAGGTATAGTGGAATTGTATTTTGTAACAACAGATCAACAACTAGCAGATATCTTCACAAAACCACTATGTGAAGCTACCTTTACAAGACTAGTAAATGAACTTGGAATGGTTTCAGGCTCTTTCTCAAAATTTGTTTAGTTTTTGTTCTCATGCATCAGACTTTATGATCAGTGTTTACAGATTGTCTTATCTCCATGTAATATGTGCTTAAATTGTAACATATTAAATAATGATTGTTATCTGATGTGATTCTATAAACTCTGAAAGTGTTTTGAATGTTCTGTGAATATTCACTCCAATGAGGATTACTGTGCTAGATACTGACCTAGTAGTCTTTAACATACTATATATCCCATGTTTGAATTAGTTATTTATGTGGAAATCTCAAACACAAGCAAATTCTGATTTTGATCTTAGTCAAATTTACTTTGTGTATCTTATTTCTAAGTCACAAACTAGATTATTGCTTCTTATCTGTCAAATTCTGATGTCAGTAAATCTTAAGGATGAACTACATGCTTGATAAGCCTCACTTATCTGAAGAAAATATATATATATATATATATATATATGAGAGCTGATTTTTTTTGAAATCAGGTACTCCTTTGAGATTTAGAGTAAATATGTGAAAGGGAAGACCCAAATGCATTGCTGGTATTAAGTAATATGCATTAGAAAAGCAAATTTTTCTTGGTAACTTTTCATATTCTCTGATTATTGGAGAAATATTCTGATAACAACATAAATTCTGATAGCAATTGTAACTCATTTACACTGAGAAGCCACTGTAAAAAGAATGTCAAAAGATGCATAAAATGAGCACAAACAGTTGAGGTGGATTCTTGCATAAATTTATTCTATAGTAGACCTCAAAATTAAAGACAGATTTTAAGCACTTTTCGTAGTTATGCCTTATTTCTAGGATATACTGAAGTTTATCAGACTTTAATCTTTATCTGATCATTTGCAAATGCACACACTCTCACTCCATATGAATGATGAAAATTACTGTGGTGATTAAGTTGTTTCTGACAAACAGTTAAGTATTATTTGCATAAATTCTGAGGACAAGTTCTGATTATGTTTTGATGATTAAACTCTAAAGAAAGCGGTCACTATTTGTGTGAAGAAACACAGAAACAGACGTTCACTTTTTGAGTACAGAAGCCATATTCTGATGACCGTTAAATTCTGATAATAGTCAAGTTCTGATGCAAATCTGGATGGAAACTCTGATGCTTACGTGGCATTATTTATTTACTTGACTTATTTGTGGTATTTACTGTAACGGTCATATTTATCAGAAAATGATTAAGTGAGATAAAAACAATGATAAAAATTTGGTTAATGGGTTGCGTATTTATTTTGATAACAGCATGTGAGCAATAATTACTGCACGTTTACCGTGCCCACTCATTACTGTTTTGACTGTTTCCATGCTGACAGGTGTAAAAAGACTGTTCTGCTTCACAAAAATAACCGTTGTCACGTGGGGTGTATAAATAAGAGAGTTAAAAGATTTTACAATCTTTTACCTACTTTTCTCATTTTCTAATCTCTCTTATTCTCTCTCACTCTCTAATATTCTCTGAAGCTATTTCTTACAGGCATTTTATCAAACACCTTGTAAACACACAACTTTTTCACTTAATTTCTTACAGAAATGGCATCAAAGGACATCATCTTTAATGGAGCCAAGTTCGTCCCCAATAACTACATGGCTATTCTCACCAAGGACGATGATCCATCAGATCTTCACTTCATCTGAGACTTTCTTGCTCGAAGTGAGATTAGGTATGCTCTAACCCAACCACAATTACTCTCAGGAACACAGATACTGGAGTTTTGGAGGAGTGGGGTTTATGATGATGGTGGTGAAGCTGGGTCCCCAAGTATTATTTTCACAATAGGGGGAGATGAGCATCTGGTTACTTTGTCTACTGTTAGACAAGCTCTACATCTACCAGAAAATTGCAATTTCAATGCTCATATTGAAGAACCACTTCTACAGGGTATGATGGCCAATCTTGGCTATGAGAAGTCGTTGTCTAAGCTGGGACAACTGAAGAGGCCCCACATAAGAAGGGAGTCGAGTTTTTTCTTTGACTGCATCACCAGAGCTTTTGCCAACAAACGCTCAAACTTTGATGCCATTCCCATTCTGAGTCAACAAATAGGGTATGCACTTCTAAATCAAACTCACTTTGATTATGCTACTGCTATTTTTGGTTTTATTGGGGATAGGATGAAGGAGGACACAAATACTGTTTATTTTGCTAGATTTTATCAACTCATTTACAGTTTTTGTTGTTCTGATGCACCCCAAAACTTTAGTGAGTCAATTCCACCTTTTAAACTTGTTAAAAGGGCCTTCACAAACTTGTTATCTACTGATAATAAGAAAGAAATACTAAGACCCCTTCAAATTCCTACATCAGTAAAACAGTTCTAAGTAAATTCTGATCCTCACACATACAAACCCATATATCCTGATATTGCACCCACACAACCTACCACCTCTCAACCTCCACTAACACAATCATCACAACCACAACTATCACGGCCTACTATCAGAACCTATTTCCAACCAGCACAATCCTCACAACCACAACCATCAGCACCTGCAATCAGAACCTCATCCTCTAGGCCCAAAAGGACTATCTCAGTGCCTAGATCTCCACCTAGGAGAAAAAGAAGGATTATTCTAAGGGATGAATCTGATGAGGATGAAGAAGCACAGGTTCTTGCATCAGAACCTGTGGTAGTAGTAGCTGAAGAATCAATTCTTCAGAAGGAGTTAGAAGCTGAAGAGGTAACTCCTCAGAAACAGGTTGAAGCTGAGGGTTCTGATCTTCAGAAAAGAAAAAGGTCTTCAAACTCTGATACATATAATGTTTCTCCTTCACAACCAAAATCAAGATCAAAGAAGAAGATATCAGGTGTGAGAATAACACAAGCTCAATATGAAGAAGCTGAGGAAGGGGATCAAGAATCTCTGATCTCGACAGAACTAATTGTCATTGAAGCCCTTCCAACACCTAAAGACACCGTTCCAGACACAGTGATCACACCTCCTCTCTCTCCAGTAAAAGAAACTGCTACAGTTGAAGATTAAGGATTAAGTCCTGAAATTGATATTAACAGGCTGAACATACCAACTATCTTGTTTCTGGAAGCACCACAAGGATAAGAGACAACTCCACTTGTTTCTCCACTAAATGCTGAAATACCAACTACTCCAATTCTGGATGTGGAAACTGATGAAGTTGTACCAGAATCTCATACAACCACACACACTCTTGTGTTGTCAGAAGATGCTGAGATTTCTTCAAGTTCTGGAGACAGTGCTCCAGCAAGTGCTCCAGCATTGTGTTAGGAATGTATGTGCATTAGTTTGATGATATGTTTAACAAAATACTTAAGTAGAAATTTAGTGTCTGTAGCCTCAACGGATAAGACCACTTTGGCTATCCGTTGATGGTGTAGCTTTACTTAGAAATAAGTCTAGTGTTGTAGCATATTTCAGTCTCTGTATTTAAAATGTAATTCTTAGAAGTTGAGAGAAACTATGAGTCATGTTGACTACTAGATGATATGCAGATAGGAAGGCCAATTGTAAATACTTCATGCCTTGTAATTTTGTATAAGTGAAGTGGTATCAACGGATGACTTAAAGACCTTCAACGGATGAGAAGCTAAGCTTCAACGGATGTCTCTAAAGCTTCAACGGATAAAGTCATCAACGGATAACATCCTTCAACGGATGAGTGCATCAACGGATGAAAGCTTCAACGGATAACATCCTTCAACGGATGAGTGCATCAACGGATGAAAGCTTCAACGGATGTTCTGATGATTAGCCGTTGATAAGTGGTAGTTGTACCTACAAACAGAGGCACATGGGTTGATAGAGACAACTGAGATGTGGAAGCCGAATTTCAGGAACAACAGAAAAAGCAGCCGTTCTTCTTTAGTACAAAGATGCAATAGTCAACAAAGTACTGGAGTGAACAGGAAAAGAAGCAAGTGAAGAACTTATTTTATTACTGTATTTTATATTGGTCCTCACTTGTACACTTGGTAATATATAAACCAAGTAGAAGCTAGTAATTAGACGTGAGATTTTCCAGAGCTGTTTAGAAAAATATTGAGAGAAAATTCATCTAGTTTGTACTAGGATGCAGCTGTGATCAACATTGTTGAATCACAGATTTTCTAAAACACCATCTCTGGTGGAACAACAAATCCACCAGAAAAGTTTTTAAGGTCTGTTGTGTTCTTTACATTTGTGCTTGAATATATATCTGTCTGTATGAGCTTAAAGCAATTCACACACTTGTTCATCTTGAACACACAACTTTCATAAACTGCTCAAAACTTGAAAAAGTTTTGAGATTTACATTCAACCCCCCTTCTGTAAATCTCATTGTTAGTCCACTAGGAATAACAATTGGTATCAGAGCAGGCTCTTGACATACAAAGAGTTTAAAGATCTTGGAATCTAACAAAGATGAGTAAGAAGGATATTGGAGTAAAGATCCCAGTTCTTGACAAAGACAGTTATCACCATTGGAAGGTGAAAATGCACCTTCATCTACTCTCCCAAGATGAAGGTTATGTAAACTGCATTGAGAATGGTCCTCACATTCCCCACAAAGTAGCCACAGTTGCTACAGCCACAGTTGCTGTTGGTCAATCCATTCCAAAACCTAGAGCAGAATGGACAATGGAAGACACAGAAGAAGTCCACAAGGATAAGAAGGCTATGAACATTTTGTTTAATGGTCTTAACATGGATATGTTTGATAATGTGATAAATTGCACAACTGCCAAAGAGGTTTGGGACACAGTTCAACTACTGTGTGAAGGTACAGAACAAGTGAAAGAAAACAAAATGCAGCTTCTCATTCAACAGTATGAATACTTTCATTTTGAAGAAAATGAATCTTTAAATGAAACATTCAATAGGTTCCAAAAGCTGTTGAATGGACTGAAGCTGTATGGAAGAGTGTACCAGGTGAAGGATTCAAATCTTAAATTTTTAAGATCCTTGCCAAAGGAATGGAAACCCATGACTGTCTCCTTAAGAAACTCTCAAGATTATAAGGACTTCACTCTTGAAAGATTGTATGGAATCTTGAAGACTTATGAACTAGAGCTGGAACAGGATGAGGTATTGGAGAAGGGGAGAAAGAAAGGAAGTTCAGTTGCATTGGTAGCTGAAGATGAGAGGAAATGCAGACAAGAAACTGTGAGATCTACATCAAACTCCAAAGATGGTATAAGAAATCAGGAATCAAGCAAGGGGAAAGAGCAAGTTGCTGAAAATGAAGACAACTCCAGCCAAGATGACTCAGATGGTATTGATGAGCATCTTGCATTTCTGTCCAGAAGATTTGCAAAGATGAAATTCAAGAAAAACACTAGAGCCACTAAACCTCACAAAAACACTGTGGACAAATCCAAGTTCAAGTGTTTCAATTGTGGTATAAGTGGACACTTTGCAGGTGAGTGCAGAAAGCCAACTTCTGAAAAGAAGAGATTTGAACAAGTAGATTACAAAAAGAAATATTTTGATCTGCTCAAGCAAAAGGAGAGGGCTTTCATTACTCAAGAAAAGGACTGGGCAGCTAATGGAGATGAAGAGGATGAAGATGTGGAGTATGTCAACCTTGCTCTCATGGCTGATTCTGAAGAAAATGAAGTTAGTTCATCAAGCAATCAGGGAAATGGAAGAAATCTATGGTACTTGGACAGTGGTTGTTCAAGACACATGACAGGAGATTTCTCCTTGCTCACAGAGTTCAAGGAGAGAGCTGGCCCTAGCATAACCTTTGGAGATGACAGCAAAGGGTTTACTATGGGATATGGCTTGATTTCAACAAGGAATGTCATCATTAATGAAGTTGCATTAGTTGATGGTCTCAAGCACAATTTACTGAGCATCAGTCAACTATGTGATAGAGGGAATACAGTTTCCTTCAATTCTGAAGCCTGTGTTGTCACCAGTAAGAAAGACAACAAAGTGGTTCTAACTGGAGTTAGAAAAGGAAATGTGTACATAGCTGACTTCAACTCTACAGATGCAGAATCCATTACTTGTCTCTTCAGCAAAGCAAGCACAGTTGAAAGTTGGCTATGGCACAAGAAGCTATCCCACTTGAATTTCAAGACAATGAATGATCTAGTAAAAAAGGACTTAGTTAGAGGAATCCCTCTAGTTGAATTCTCAAAGGATGGTTTGTGTGATGCTTGTCAGAAAGGCAAACAATGGAAAGCATCATTCAAAAAGAAGCTTGAAACAACAATTGATGAACCATTACAGCTGCTACATATGGATTTGTTTGGACCAGTCAATGTATTGTCTATTGCAAGAAAAAGATATTGCTTAGTGATTGTAGATGATTTCTCAAAGTTCTCATGGGTCTATTTTCTTGGATCAAAGGATGAAGCAAGTGAAATCATTATCAATCACATCAGGCAAGTCAACAATCATCCTGACTTGAAGGTTAGAAATATCAGGAGTGACAATGGAACTGAGTTCAAGAATTTGACATTAAGGCTGTTCTGTGAAGAAAATGGAATCATGCATGAGTTCTCAGCTCCAAGAACACCTCAGCAAAATGGGGTTGTTGAAAGAAAGAACAGATCTTTAATTGAAGCTGCTAGAACAATGCTTGAAGAATCAAAGTTACCAACATATTTCTGGGCTGAAGCTGTTAATTGTGCCTGCTTCACTCAGAATATTTCTTTGATCAATCAAGCTAAAGGCATGACTCCTTATCAGTTGTTCAAGAGAAGAAAACCAACTCTAAACTTTCTTCATGTCTTTGGATGTAAATGCTTTATACTGAGGAATCAATCTGACCATAAAGGGAAGTTTGATGCAAAGGCTGATGAAGGGATATTTGTTGGTTACTCAGCTGGAAAATCTTATAGGGTCTACAATCTAAGAACCAACATTGTTATGGAATCTGTGCATGTTGTGTTTGATGATAAAAAGATTGATGGACTAACAGATGAGGGACATAATGAGAGACTCAAATTTGACAACATTGAGATATATTGTGATGATAGTGAAGAGGAGACTGATGGAGATGACACTTCAAAAGGGATTCAAAACATGCCCCTGGATAATGCACAAAATACTGCATCCGTTGATAGAGGCAATGCAGTATCCGTTGAAAGACATAGTGCATCATCCGTTGAAGTACAAAATGAAGCATCCGTTGATCATAGTTCATCAACGGATAATCGATTTACATCATCAGTTGATAGAACTCCAAGTTCCCTGCAAAGGACCAACAACTCAGGGGGAGTTTCAACTAGTCAACACTCTGTCTCACATCATGACAATACTGAGGCCACCTCATCTAGAGCACATCTTCCACCACAAAGGAAATGGACCAAGAATCATCCCTTTGAACTGATCATTGGTGATGCATCATCTAAAGTGCAAACAAGAAAAGCTACTCAAGATGAATGTCTGTATAGTAGTTTTCTGTCTCAGGAGGAACCTAAGTGTAACACCCCCTTCTTAAAATAGAAGGGAAATATTACTTAAAATCCAAAACCTGCAAACAGAGCACTAATATATTTCTAACAATAATTAAACAGTCTAAAATCTCAAAAAAAAATAATATTAAATCTTCAAAATATCTAAACCAAAAATATAAATGCTGAAATCTCTAATAAGAAATTAAGTCTAAATAATGATAGAAGTCTGAAATCCTAAAAACGAAATAAAGGGTAGCTCTCCATCACACAGCCCCAAAAGTCCCCCTAAGTACCTGCCAGAAGAAGAATACGGCATGAGCCAAATGCCCAGTACGGATTGGAATAAATTTATAAAACATAAAACAAGATGAACATTTGACAGTTTAATATAAAACAGCAAGTTTAAATAAAACAGGCTGAAACAACGAGGGCTAAGATATTTCATACCGAGAGCAAAACAAATAACAAATACACACATCATAGGGTACCTAATGTGTGCAACAAACCAGTTAACGAGTACGGCATATACAACGTCACTGTCGAATCAAATCACAAATCAAACTCTGGGTGCACCCACGTATCCTGAAACAAATATCACAATGGCCAAAGCTCTCCTCCTGAGCTATCAAAAGGATACGCCATGACCAATCACACTGCCATGGAAGTGTCATGCCAATGGTGCCGCAATGACATGGCTGTAGTACCCCTACAGCTGGTTAACTCGGTATACCCTATTTCACTCTAAGGGTTCAAATAAAATAATTTTCACAATTTTAAGAATCACTTGCAGCAGATATTTCAAATATTCTAAACAGATATTTAACAAACATAATTTTAAAGCTCGCAAGATTAAATATTTAAAACTTCCAGAACAGATTTAAAATAATTTTCAGAGATCAAACGAATAAGAACGGAATGAATAAAAATATGAAGGGAAAGAATCAGATATATTTAATAATAAAAGGAGTAGCACTGAAAGAAAGGGGACGAAATCCGTACCTCATCTGATGGACCATTAAATCGGATTGTTGAAATACGATTGAAAGTGAACAACTTATACTAATTCGAATTTTAACAGCAGATAAGTTAAGGATTTGAAATAATGGTCAACTGGAGAAATAAAGTAGATTTAACAAGGATTCCAAAATGATAAGATTCATCAAAAACGCACTGATAACGAATTAGTTATGAATTTTTGAAGTTCAGGTATCACAGCAGAAATTATTCAGGAACAGATTACAAAGAAGGCAAATTTAGACAATAAAGACAATCTGATCTCACTTCGACTATAACTAGACAATGAAAGAGAATTCTCAGAGGTTTCATAATTTATAAAGATCATAATTTTATGACGAATAATGAAGAAGATATGAATTTTTGAACATGAAACAACTATGCTGATAAGTATAAACAGACCAGAATATTTGTAAGGCAATTTAGGCAATTTAAAAGATTTAAATATATAATGGGTATACCATATAATGAAAGAGAATTTCATAAGCTTTCCAGATTGATATCATGAGTAATTTTCCGACATAAGATCGATTTATAACGAATTTTAGAAGGTATGAAAAACTGTTCACGTCATAAATCTGAAGGGTCACAAAGAATGGATATTTGCACATAGTTAGAGGCTGATTCCACAAAATATGTAAACATGGAAGTTGTAGGTATCGAAACAAGCTTTCCAGAAAATCAAGAATCAATGAATTCCGTGTACAAACGAATAAGTTATGGATTTTACAACAGATACGAGATGCTGATTTTATCACATACGAATTTCAGCACAAACAAATAAGAAGATGAACATGATATGATTATGAAGAAGAAAAGATCGATTCTCGTACCTTGATCAATCGAATAACACAAGAATAAACTTCTAAGATCTTCTTGTCTTCTCAAACCCTAGCCTCTAAGAGCGGCTCCAATTAAAAAGACATAGAATAGGACATAACTTGTATATATATATATTTATAGGCCCACACGCCCACAATTAATAGAATCCTATCCCTAATCTAATTAATAATATAATTACTAATTCTATTCCAAATCAAATTGTATTAAAAATTACTATTATTACTAATTCTAATCTATTTCTAACTAATACAAATATTAAATAGATAATAATTAAAATAAAAATACGGATATTACATATATACCCCCTTAAAAAGGATTCTGTCCCCGGAATCGAACGAAACTAAAACTCGTACCTGAATCGAACAAATGCGGATATTTCTCACGAATAGATTCTTCTAATTCCCAAGTAGCCTCTCTTTCCGAATGATTTTTCCACAAAACTTTCACAAACGGAATGGTGTTCTTCCTCAAAACTCGCTCCTCTCGAGCTAAGATAGCCTCAGCTTCCTCCTCACAAGAAAGATCCTCTTTAATCTTATGTAATGGATACTGAACTACATGTAATGGATGATATTTGTAGCCCCTCAAAACCGACACATGAAACACATTATGCACATGAGATAGTTGTGGTGGCAACGCAACTCTATAAGATACTTCCCCTACTTTCTCCATAACGTCAAAAGGGCCAACATATCTCGGACTAAGCTTTCCCTTCATACCAAAACGCTTCACACCCTTACAAGGCGACACCTTTAAGAACACATGATCACCTGGCTCAAATCCCCCAAACTTCCTATGTTGGTCCGCGTAACTCTTTTGACGAGATCGAGCTTCCTTCAGACTTTCTTTAACTTTCTCTACCTTCTCATTAGTAATTCTAACTAACTCCGGCCCTTCGATGACTCTCTCACCAACCTCATCCCAACAAGATGGTGCCCTACACCTCCTACCATACAAAGCCTCAAATGGTGGCATACCAATACTCGCGGGCCAACTATTATTGTACGCAAACTCAACAAGATACAAATATTTATCCCAATCACCTGTCCACTCTAACGCGCAAGCCCTCAACATATCCTCCAATGTCTGAATCGTCCTCTCTGACTGTCCATCGGTCTGCGGATGATAAGCTGTACTGAAATTAAGCCTCGTACCCCAAGCTTGCTGGAATCCCTTCCAAAAACGCGATGTAAATCTCGTATCCCTGTCAGAAACTATCGACACCGGCACACCATGAAGTCTAACAATATCTCGCTGCAAAATCTCTGCCAACTCATGAACAGGAGTAGTCTCTTTAATAGGCAAGAAGTGAGCGGACTTAGTGAGTCTATCAACCACCACCCATATAACATCATTCTTCTTGAAAGTCCTCGGCAAATGAGTTACAAAATCCATAGTAATGTTTTCCCACTTCCAAACTGGTATATCTAGCTGTTGCAACAATCCACTAGGCCTCTGATGGTCTATCTTCACTTGTTGACATGTAAGACATTTTTCCACAAATTCTGCTATATCTCCCTTCATTCCACTCCACCAAAAGTGCTTCTTCAAATCCCTATACATCTTGGTGGAACCTGGATGAATAAAAAATGAAGAACTATGAGCCTCCTTCAAAATTTCCTCACGAATCGTCGGGTCTGCGGGCACGCACAATTTACTACCCAACCACATCACACCCTCATCATCGAAATGAAATTGTGTTTGTTTTCCACCTGCCACCTCGGATCTAATAGCTTCCAAACCTGTATCACTCTTCTGAGCTTCCTTAACCCTTGAAACAAGATTCGGTTCCACTTTCAAATTTGCAATACTACCACTTGATCCTCTAACATACAACTCAACACCCAAGCGCTCCAAATCTGAAATAAGGTGCGGCTGAGTAATGAGAGATGCAACACTCCCCAAGTTCTTCCTACTAAGAGCGTCTGCCACTACATTCGCCTTCCCCGGATGGTACTGAATATTTGCATCATAATCCTTAAGAAGTTCAAGCCACCTCCGCTGCCTCATGTTAAGCTCCTTCTGAGTAAAGATGTATTTGAGACTCTTGTGATCAGTAAAGATGTCACAAGTCTCTCCATAAAGATAGTGTCTCCAGATCTTCAAAGCAAAGACCACTGCTGCTAACTCCAAGTCATGGGTAGGATAATTCACCTCATATGGTTTAAGCTGCCTAGAAGCGTAAGAAATCACTTTCCCATGTTGCATAAGAACACACCCCAATCCTCTCTTAGAAGCATCACTATACACCTGAAAACCTCCACTCCCTGATGGCAACACAAGTATTGGAGCTGACACCAACCTCTTCTTTAACTCTTGAAAGCTCTTCTCACGATCATCATTCCACTCGAACTTAATTCCCTTCCTCATTAGCTGAGTCAATGGTAAAGCTATGGAAGAGAAACCTTCCACAAAACGCCTATAGTAGCCTGCCAAACCCAAGAAACTCCTCACCTCCGTCACATTGCTAGGTCTGGGCCAATTAGTAATAGCCTCGACTTTCGCAGGATCCAACTCAATACCCCTACCAGATACAACATGCCCCAAGAATGCCACTTCCTCCAACCAGAATTCACACTTGGAAAATTTCGCAAACAACTTCCTCTTCCTCAAAATTTCAAGTACAGTACGTAAATGCTCCTCATGCTCCTCTCTGCTCCTAGAGTATATCAAGATATCATCGATGAAAACCACCACGAATTTATCCAGATAATCATGAAAGACCCGATTCATCAAATCCATAAATACCGCTGGTGCATTCGTCAACCCAAAGGACATCACGAGAAACTCATAATGACCATAACGAGTGCGAAATGCAGTCTTCAAAACGTCTTCCTCCCTAACTCGTAACTGATGGTAACCAGATCTCAAATCTATCTTCGAAAAGTACTTCGCCCCTTATAACTGATCAAACAAGTCATCAATGCGTGGCAAAGGATACCTGTTTCTAACAGTCACCTTATTCAACTCCCTATAGTCAATGCACAATCTCATAGAACCATCCTTCTTCTTCACAAACAACACAGGAGCGCCCCATGGAGACACACTTGGTCTGATAAATCCCCTATTCAACAACTCCTGCAACTGCTCCTTCAATTCTTGCAAAGCAAAATGAAACGATAAAGAGCATAATGAAACGAAATTAAATGGAACACCCATCCTATCATCTACCCAAACTCACAGGTCAACCTAAGTAGGTTTTCTACAAGAAAGAACCTAAGCTCTGATGCCATCTCTGTAACACCCCCTTCTTAAAATAGAAGGGAAATATTACTTAAAATCCAAAACCTGCAAACAGAGCACTAATATATTTCTAACAATAATTAAACAGTCTAAAATCTCAAAAAAAATAATATTAAATCTTCAAAATATCTAAACCAAAAATATAAATGCTGAAATCTCTAATAAGAAATTAAGTCTAAATAATGATAGAAGTCTGAAATCCTAAAAACGAAATAAAGGGTAGCTCTCCATCACACAGCCCCAAAAGTCCCCCTAAGTACCTGCCAGAAGAAGAATACGGCATGAGCCAAATGCCCAGTACGGATTGGAATAAATTTATAAAACATAAAACAAGATGAACATTTGACAGTTTAATATAAAACAGCAAGTTTAAATAAAACAGGCTGAAACAACGAGGGCTAAGATATTTCATACCGAGAGCAAAACAAATAACAAATACACACATCATAGGGTACCTAATGTGTGCAACAAACCAGTTAACGAGTACGGCATATACAACGTCACTGTCGAATCAAATCACAAATCAAACTCTGGGTGCACCCACGTATCCTGAAACAAATATCACAATGGCCAAAGCTCTCCTCCTGAGCTATCAAAAGGATACGCCATGACCAATCACACTGCCATGGAAGTGTCATGCCAATGGTGCCGCAATGACATGGCTGTAGTACCCCTACAGCTGGTTAACTCGGTATACCCTATTTCACTCTAAGGGTTCAAATAAAATAATTTTCACAATTTTAAGAATCACTTGCAGCAGATATTTCAAATATTCTAAACAGATATTTAACAAACATAATTTTAAAGCTCGCAAGATTAAATATTTAAAACTTCCAGAACAGATTTAAAATAATTTTCAGAGATCAAACGAATAAGAACGGAATGAATAAAAATATGAAGGGAAAGAATCAGATATATTTAATAATAAAAGGAGTAGCACTGAAAGAAAGGGGACGAAATCCGTACCTCATCTGATGGACCATTAAATCGGATTGTTGAAATACGATTGAAAGTGAACAACTTATACTAATTCGAATTTTAACAGCAGATAAGTTAAGGATTTGAAATAATGGTCAACTGGAGAAATAAAGTAGATTTAACAAGGATTCCAAAATGATAAGATTCATCAAAAACGCACTGATAACGAATTAGTTATGAATTTTTGAAGTTCAGGTATCACAGCAGAAATTATTCAGGAACAGATTACAAAGAAGGCAAATTTAGACAATAAAGACAATCTGATCTCACTTCGACTATAACTAGACAATGAAAGAGAATTCTCAGAGGTTTCATAATTTATAAAGATCATAATTTTATGACGAATAATGAAGAAGATATGAATTTTTGAACATGAAACAACTATGCTGATAAGTATAAACAGACCAGAATATTTGTAAGGCAATTTAGGCAATTTAAAAGATTTAAATATATAATGGGTATACCATATAATGAAAGAGAATTTCATAAGCTTTCCAGATTGATATCATGAGTAATTTTCCGACATAAGATCGATTTATAACGAATTTTAGAAGGTATGAAAAACTGTTCACGTCATAAATCTGAAGGGTCACAAAGAATGGATATTTGCACATAGTTAGAGGCTGATTCCACAAAATATGTAAACATGGAAGTTGTAGGTATAGAAACAAGCTTTCCAGAAAATCAAGAATCAATGAATTCCGTGTACAAACGAATAAGTTATGGATTTTACAACAGATACGAGATGCTGATTTTATCACATACGAATTTCAGCACAAACAAATAAGAAGATGAACATGATATGATTATGAAGAAGAAAAGATCGATTCTCGTACCTTGATCAATCGAATAACACAAGAATAAACTTCTAAGATCTTCTTGTCTTCTCAAACCCTAGCCTCTAAGAGCGGCTCCAATTAAAAAGACATAGAATAGGACATAACTTGTATATATATATATTTATAGGCCCACACGCCCACAATTAATAGAATCCTATCCCTAATCTAATTAATAATATAATTACTAATTCTATTCCAAATCAAATTGTATTAAAAATTACTATTATTACTAATTCTAATCTATTTCTAACTAATACAAATATTAAATAGATAATAATTAAAATAAAAATACGGATATTACATATATACCCCCTTAAAAAGGATTCTGTCCCCGGAATCGAACGAAACTAAAACTCGTACCTGAATCGAACAAATGCGGATATTTCTCACGAATAGATTCTTCTAATTCCCAAGTAGCCTCTCTTTCCGAATGATTTTTCCACAAAACTTTCACAAACGGAATGGTGTTCTTCCTCAAAACTCGCTCCTCTCGAGCTAAGATAGCCTCAGCTTCCTCCTCACAAGAAAGATCCTCTTTAATCTTATGTAATGGATACTGAACTACATGTAATGGATGATATTTGTAGCCCCTCAAAACCGACACATGAAACACATTATGCACATGAGATAGTTGTGGTGGCAACGCAACTCTATAAGATACTTCCCCTACTTTCTCCATAACGTCAAAAGGGCCAACATATCTCGGACTAAGCTTTCCCTTCATACCAAAACGCTTCACACCCTTACAAGGCGACACCTTTAAGAACACATGATCACCTGGCTCAAATCCCCCAAACTTCCTATGTTGGTCCGCGTAACTCTTTTGACGAGATCGAGCTTCCTTCAGACTTTCTTTAACTTTCTCTACCTTCTCATTAGTAATTCTAACTAACTCCGGCCCTTCGATGACTCTCTCACCAACCTCATCCCAACAAGATGGTGCCCTACACCTCCTACCATACAAAGCCTCAAATGGTGGCATACCAATACTCGCGGGCCAACTATTATTGTACGCAAACTCAACAAGATACAAATATTTATCCCAATCACCTGTCCACTCTAACGCGCAAGCCCTCAACATATCCTCCAATGTCTGAATCGTCCTCTCTGACTGTCCATCGGTCTGCGGATGATAAGCTGTACTGAAATTAAGCCTCGTACCCCAAGCTTGCTGGAATCCCTTCCAAAAACGCGATGTAAATCTCGTATCCCTGTCAGAAACTATCGACACCGGCACACCATGAAGTCTAACAATATCTCGCTGCAAAATCTCTGCCAACTCATGAACAGGAGTAGTCTCTTTAATAGGCAAGAAGTGAGCGGACTTAGTGAGTCTATCAACCACCACCCATATAACATCATTCTTCTTGAAAGTCCTCGGCAAATGAGTTACAAAATCCATAGTAATGTTTTCCCACTTCCAAACTGGTATATCTAGCTGTTGCAACAATCCACTAGGCCTCTGATGGTCTATCTTCACTTGTTGACATGTAAGACATTTTTCCACAAATTCTGCTATATCTCCCTTCATTCCACTCCACCAAAAGTGCTTCTTCAAATCCCTATACATCTTGGTGGAACCTGGATGAATAAAAAATGAAGAACTATGAGCCTCCTTCAAAATTTCCTCACGAATCGTCGGGTCTGCGGGCACGCACAATTTACTACCCAACCACATCACACCCTCATCATCGAAATGAAATTGTGTTTGTTTTCCACCTGCCACCTCGGATCTAATAGCTTCCAAACCTGTATCACTCTTCTGAGCTTCCTTAACCCTTGAAACAAGATTCGGTTCCACTTTCAAATTTGCAATACTACCACTTGATCCTCTAACATACAACTCAACACCCAAGCGCTCCAAATCTGAAATAAGGTGCGGCTGAGTAATGAGAGATGCAACACTCCCCAAGTTCTTCCTACTAAGAGCGTCTGCCACTACATTCGCCTTCCCCGGATGGTACTGAATATTTGCATCATAATCCTTAAGAAGTTCAAGCCACCTCCGCTGCCTCATGTTAAGCTCCTTCTGAGTAAAGATGTATTTGAGACTCTTGTGATCAGTAAAGATGTCACAAGTCTCTCCATAAAGATAGTGTCTCCAGATCTTCAAAGCAAAGACCACTGCTGCTAACTCCAAGTCATGGGTAGGATAATTCACCTCATATGGTTTAAGCTGCCTAGAAGCGTAAGAAATCACTTTCCCATGTTGCATAAGAACACACCCCAATCCTCTCTTAGAAGCATCACTATACACCTGAAAACCTCCACTCCCTGATGGCAACACAAGTATTGGAGCTGACACCAACCTCTTCTTTAACTCTTGAAAGCTCTTCTCACGATCATCATTCCACTCGAACTTAATTCCCTTCCTCATTAGCTGAGTCAATGGTAAAGCTATGGAAGAGAAACCTTCCACAAAACGCCTATAGTAGCCTGCCAAACCCAAGAAACTCCTCACCTCCGTCACATTGCTAGGTCTGGGCCAATTAGTAATAGCCTCGACTTTCGCAGGATCCAACTCAATACCCCTACCAGATACAACATGCCCCAAGAATGCCACTTCCTCCAACCAGAATTCACACTTGGAAAATTTCGCAAACAACTTCCTCTTCCTCAAAATTTCAAGTACAGTACGTAAATGCTCCTCATGCTCCTCTCTGCTCCTAGAGTATATCAAGATATCATCGATGAAAACCACCACGAATTTATCCAGATAATCATGAAAGACCCGATTCATCAAATCCATAAATACCGCTGGTGCATTCGTCAACCCAAAGGACATCACGAGAAACTCATAATGACCATAACGAGTGCGAAATGCAGTCTTCGAAACGTCTTCCTCCCTAACTCGTAACTGATGGTAACCAGATCTCAAATCTATCTTCGAAAAGTACTTCGCCCCTTATAACTGATCAAACAAGTCATCAATGCATGGCAAAGGATACCTGTTTCTAACAGTCACCTTATTCAACTCCCTATAGTCAATGCACAATCTCATAGAACCATCCTTCTTCTTCACAAACAACACAGGAGCGCCCCATGGAGACACACTTGGTCTGATAAATCCCCTATTCAACAACTCCTGCAACTGCTCCTTCAATTCTTGCAAAGCAAAATGAAACGATAAAGAGCATAATGAAACGAAATTAAATGGAACACCCATCCTATCATCTACCCAAACTCACAGGTCAACCTAAGTAGGTTTTCTACAAGAAAGAACCTAAGCTCTGATGCCATCTCTGTAACACCCCCTTCTTAAAATAGAAGGGAAATATTACTTAAAATCCAAAACCTGCAAACAGAGCACTAATATATTTCTAACAATAATTAAACAGTCTAAAATCTCAAAAAAAAATAATATTAAATCTTCAAAATATCTAAACCAAAAATATAAATGCTGAAATCTCTAATAAGAAATTAAGTCTAAATAATGATAGAAGTCTGAAATCCTAAAAACGAAATAAAGGGTAGCTCTCCATCACACAGCCCCAAAAGTCCCCCTAAGTACCTGCCAGAAGAAGAATACGGCATGAGCCAAATGCCCAGTACAGATTGGAATAAATTTATAAAACATAAAACAAGATGAACATTTGACAGTTTAATATAAAACAGCAAGTTTAAATAAAACAGGCTGAAACAACGAGGGCTAAGATATTTCATACCGAGAGCAAAACAAATAACAAATACACACATCATAGGGTACCTAATGTGTGCAACAAACCAGTTAACGAGTACGGCATATACAACGTCACTGTCGAATCAAATCACAAATCAAACTCTGGGTGCACCCACGTATCCTGAAACAAATATCACAATGGCCAAAGCTCTCCTCCTGAGCTATCAAAAGGATACGCCATGACCAATCACACTGCCATGGAAGTGTCATGCCAATGGTGCCGCAATGACATGGCTGTAGTACCCCTACAGCTGGTTAACTCGGTATACCCTATTTCACTCTAAGGGTTCAAATAAAATAATTTTCACAATTTTAAGAATCACTTGCAGCAGATATTTCAAATATTCTAAACAGATATTTAACAAACATAATTTTAAAGCTCGCAAGATTAAATATTTAAAACTTCCAGAACAGATTTAAAATAATTTTCAGAGATCAAACGAATAAGAACGGAATGAATAAAAATATGAAGGGAAAGAATCAGATATATTTAATAATAAAAGGAGTAGCACTGAAAGAAAGGGGACGAAATCCGTACCTCATCTGATGGACCATTAAATCGGATTGTTGAAATACGATTGAAAGTGAACAACTTATACTAATTCGAATTTTAACAGCAGATAAGTTAAGGATTTGAAATAATAGTCAACTGGAGAAATAAAGTAGATTTAACAAGGATTCCAAAATGATAAGATTCATCAAAAACGCACTGATAACGAATTAGTTATGAATTTTTGAAGTTCAGGTATCACAGCAGAAATTATTCAGGAACAGATTACAAAGAAGGCAAATTTAGACAATAAAGACAATCTGATCTCACTTCGACTATAACTAGACAATGAAAGAGAATTCTCAGAGGTTTCATAATTTATAAAGATCATAATTTTATGACGAATAATGAAGAAGATATGAATTTTTGAACATGAAACAACTATGCTGATAAGTATAAACAGACCAGAATATTTGTAAGGCAATTTAGGCAATTTAAAAGATTTAAATATATAATGGGTATACCATATAATGAAAGAGAATTTCATAAGCTTTCCAGATTGATATCATGAGTAATTTTCCGACATAAGATCGATTTATAACGAATTTTAGAAGGTATGAAAAACTGTTCACGTCATAAATCTGAAGGGTCACAAAGAATGGATATTTGCACATAGTTAGAGGCTGATTCCACAAAATATGTAAACATGGAAGTTGTAGGTATCGAAACAAGCTTTCCAGAAAATCAAGAATCAATGAATTCCGTGTACAAACGAATAAGTTATGGATTTTACAACAGATACGAGATGCTGATTTTATCACATACGAATTTCAGCACAAACAAATAAGAAGATGAACATGATATGATTATGAAGAAGAAAAGATCGATTCTCGTACCTTGATCAATCGAATAACACAAGAATAAACTTCTAAGATCTTCTTGTCTTCTCAAACCCTAGCCTCTAAGAGCGGCTCCAATTAAAAAGACATAGAATAGGACATAACTTGTATATATATATATTTATAGGCCCACACGCCCACAATTAATAGAATCCTATCCCTAATCTAATTAATAATATAATTACTAATTCTATTCCAAATCAAATTGTATTAAAAATTACTATTATTACTAATTCTAATCTATTTCTAACTAATACAAATATTAAATAGATAATAATTAAAATAAAAATACGGATATTACATTAAGAAAGTGGAAGAAGCTCTATTGGATCCAGATTGGATATTAGCTATGCAGGAAGAGCTGAACCAATTTGAGAGAAACCAAGTATGGAAGCTGGTACCCAAACCAAAGAACAAGAGTCCTATTGACACAAAGTGGGTATTCAGAAACAAGATGGATGAAAATGGCATTATCATAAGGAATAAAGCCAGATTGGTTGCTAAAGGCTATTCTCAGCAAGAGGGAATAGATTTTGATGAAACATATGCTCCTGTTGCAAGACTTGAAGCCATCAGAATCTTTCTAGCCCATGCAGCCCATGCCAATTTCAAAGTCTATCAAATGGAT
This sequence comes from Apium graveolens, assembly GCF_009905375.1. Lineage (NCBI taxonomy): Eukaryota > Viridiplantae > Streptophyta > Magnoliopsida > Apiales > Apiaceae > Apium > Apium graveolens. Next base: position 298,737,308 of record NC_133652.1, read on the forward strand.
GTCAAGAGTGCATTTCTAAATGGGAAATTAGAGGAAGAAGTCTATGTAAGTCAACCTCCAGGATTTGAAGATTCAAATTTTCCAGACTATGTGTATTATCTGTTGAAAGCACTCTATGGACTAAAGCAAGCACCTAGAGCCTGGTATGAAACCTTATCAAAATTTCTTTTGGAGAATCACTTCACTAGAGGTACTGTTGATAAAACTCTCTTCTTTAGGGATGTTAATGGCTCTAGTATACTTGTTCAAATTTATGTAGATGACATAATATTTGGTTCTATAGATGATAAACTTTGCAAAAAGTTTGCTAAGCTAATGCAAAGTAATTATGAATGAGCCTAATGGGAGAACTAACCTATTTTCTTGGTTTACAAGTTAAACAAGTTAGTGATGGAATTTTCATTAGTCAAACTAAATATATTTATGATCTTTTAAAGAAGTTTGACTTAATGGAATGTTCATCTGCAAAAACTCCCATGGCCACTGCCACCAAACTTGAATTAAATAAGACTGAAAGGTCTGTGGATATTACAAGTTATAGAGGCATGGTTGGTTCACTTTTATATTTAACTGCTAGTAGACCAGATATAATGTTTGCTACATGTCTATGTGCTAGATTTCAAGCTGATCCTAGGGAGTCTCACTTAATTGCTATCAAAAGGATTTTCAGATATCTCAAGGGTACACCAAATTTAGGTATTTGGTATCCTAGAGAATCTGGCTTTGATCTAATTGGTTATTCAGATGCAGACTATGCAGGTTGCAAAATAGACAGGAAAAGTACAACAGGCTCCTGCCAATTCCTGGGAAACAAGCTTGTATCATGGTTTAGCAAAAAGCAAAATTCAGTCTCTACTTCTACAGTTGAGGCTGAATACATTGCTGCTGGAAGTTGCTGTTCTCAAGTGTTATGGATGAGGAATCAACTCCTTGACTATGGACTTCATGTTGATAGAATTCCTATCTTTTGTGACAACACAAGTGCCATAGCCATAACAGAGAATCCTGTGCAGCACTCAAGGACCAAGCACATTGATATCAAGTACCACTTCATTAGGGAACATGTCATGAATGGTACAGTGGAACTACATTTTGTTCCAAGTGAACAACAAATTGCTGACATATTTACCAAGCCACTTGATGAATCAACATTCACAAGATTGGTAAGTGAGCTAGGTATGCTTAATTACTCTTAAAATTCATGTCTTTATTGCAATTTGAATTGAAGCCTGAAATATATTAGTTGCTAGAACAAATTTGACTTTTAACATAGTTTATTCCATCAACGGATGTTCCCTATCCGTTGAAAGTCAAAATTGCTCTATCAACGGATAGTCATTATCCGTTGAAAGACAAATACATTTCTGGAATTTTTATCCGTCAACGGATAAAACTGAAGTACCTTTCAACGGATGACAATTTGCCTTATCCGTTGAAATGTCACATCAGTCGATTCAGGTGTTTAACAGCCGTTGATTCTATTCTCTTAACCGTTGATACTCATACATACATCTGTATGTATTGGTTTTAAAGGTAGTTTTTAGAATACTTACAGTTTATTCTTAAACGGCTGAAATTCACTAACGCATATTTATTGATAAATCTTTCATTTATATTTTTGTTTATTAATTTGAGAAAGCATATAAGTCCTTCTGATTGTTCATTTTTACTTTACGCTTTCTTAAAATTTCAAGCATTTACCATTTTCTCTCTGCAAAAACTTCAAGTTATTCTCTGCAATTTCTACTCACAACAATGGCACCAGTCGTGAAGATTATGTCTCAATCTGGGTTCATCTATGAAAAGAACAATTTCATAGCTTTGGTAGAAAAGAATGAAGCCCACTCAGACTATCACAAAATGATGGACTTCATCAAAAACTGTAAACTTAGCTATGCAATGCTGGAAGCCCCAACGATTTTCTGTGAAGTAGTTGAGGAGATTTGGACAACTGCTGAGTTCAACTCCATGGATATGACTATCTCCTTCACTCTCAAAGGTAAAAATCACTGTATTAACTGTGATGATTTACAAGCATGTTTTAAATTGCCTGAGAACAATGCCATGACACCACACACTGATAGTGATGTATCCAGCATGTTAGATTCCATAGGTTATTCTCTTAACTCTGCTAATTTAGGGAGTATTAGAAGAAAAGGCCTTAGGAAAGAATGGAGTTTCCTTGGGGATGCCTTTATAAAGGTTTTCTCTGGGAAAATTAGTAATTTTGATGCCATAACTTCATCTCTGGTTAATATGCTCTATATGCTTGTTTCTGATAGGTATTTTAACTTTAGCAACTACGTGATGCTAGAATTAGGTACTAGATTAGGTAACAAAGCTAATAGACCTAATAACATCTATTATGCTAGATTCTTTATGTTATTGGCTAACCATGTTGCTGAAGGTTTAGTCATAATCAATGAGAATAATAAACTCAAGTGCTGGGCACAAGAGAAAAGAGTTCTTGCAGACTTGATGAGAATGGATCTTAACAGCAGTGTGCCATTGGTATATTTACCAATCATGAATGCACCTCAGGTAGGTGAGGTAATTGCTTCTACAACTCCTACTTCTTCCAACCCCTCTATTTCTTTATCTTCTAGTGTGGCCATGAAATCTGTGATGCCCCAACAGATTTCTACCAAGGTCACCAAAACTAAACTTTCAAAATCAAAGACAAAGAAATCCACCTCTGTTGTTTCTCAAAAGACAACAGTTGTAACACCAACTATTAACCCTGAGGTGAGTGAACAGGGTGTGAGTGGTGAGGGGAGGGGTGAACATCAAAGAAACCCCCAGGATAAGGAAGGAAAGTTGAGTGATTCCCAAGCTAGCCAAGCCACAGTTTCTCAAAAAGCTGTGGTGGTTGAAAAGGTATCTAGCACATCCCTAGTAGCATCCTCCCAAAAGGATGTTACTATTGAAAATAGTTCCCAACCAGGAACACAGAACAAACGAGGGAGGGACACTAAAGCCAAACACTCACCAACAAAAGCCTTTATTAGAAGAAAGAAGGCTAGAACCCAATCTTATACACAGGGTGCACACACTGCACAGATACATCCATCTGTATCTATGCCTTCTCAAACTCAGTTTGATGTGACTCCAATAAATATGGAGTCACAGCCCCATTCTCTCACAATAATCACACATCAATCACCAAACACTTCATCACCATCTCTGGATGTGGATATGTTATTCCCATCAATTCCTGATTCTCCCTCTTTACAACTCAAGGAGAAGCCCCACTCAAATACAGGTGATCATCATCTCTTAGATGATTTGTTGGATCACCCGCAAATTCTTTCAGATATAATTGAAGGATCTGTGTCACCACATCTCAAATCAATCTACACAGATTCAACAGTTATATCACTTTCAATTTCAACTTCTTTTCCTTCTTCAACGGATATCACTCATCCGTTGACAAGTGGTTGTTCTTCAACGGATAAGCTTAACAGCAGTTATCCGTTGATAACATCAGTTTCACCTTCAACGGATATTCCACATCCGTTGACAGTCTCTACACAAATAACTGAATCAATTCCAAGTGTAGAAGACATGAATACTGTGCAATCACTCTTAGGATTGAGGGAAGGGAGTGACAATTTGAGTGAGAGGCTGGGTTGCTCCCAGGCAAAAGGAGAGATTGAGAGCTCAAAAATGCATGCTATTTCTTCCAGCATGGCAAAAGTAAGTGAGTGGAGTACCACCTTAGTAGGTGAAGGTGAGGGAGTGAGTTGTGTGAGCCAGGGGGAGCCCCTGATGCAAGAACATAGAGAAAAAGAGAGAAAAGCAGGTACAGTAGATACAAGGGTGGAACCAGCCATTGCTAATGAGTCAATGATTGTGGATGATGCTGAAAAGGAAAGACAATTTCAGCAACATTACAAAGCTGTAATTGATAACATTTCCTTGGATGCTGACACTTTTACTCATCCTGTGACAGCCTATCAAATGTTGGCTGCTCAGGGCAATGAGGAGGCAGAAAGGACACTACATCTAGTGCACACAACAGAATCTCTTCAAAGGGATAAAGCTGCCATTAACAAAATGCCTTCTACAGCTGGTGAGCCATCTGAGGAATTTGGAGTAAATTCTGATGATGATGACTCTATTTCTTTTGATGGAAGCATGAACTTAGGGGGAGATGAAGGCCCTAGTTCAATTCCAAATCTACCTGAATGGGCCTTGACTAAGGAGTATAGATCAGGGGAATTCAATGTCTCTTTAGTCAAACAAATCAACACTATTCAACAGGCCATTCAGAATACTTCACATGCAAGTATCAAGGCTATCCTTCAAGCTCACCTGGACTCACTGCATCTCATGAAGCTGCAGCAAGTGAAGCAGAATCTGAGTATGGATGATCTCAGGAAGGATATTGCTGACTTGAAAACCTACACTTCAGAAAAATTGGATTCAGTCATGCCCTATGGTACATTGCAGGACTTGGTTTTGAGATTGAAGAAAGAATCTGTTACTGAAAAACGGTTGGCCAAGTTAGAAGACAGAGTTCAAGTTATTGAAGATTCTGTGGCCACCATTCTTCACAATCAACAATCTCAAACCAGTCTCCTAATGCAGCTGGCAAAAGCACAAGGCTTGACCCCTCTCCTTGATGATAACAAAAAGGGGGAGAGTAAAAGGGAAGGGGAAGGAGAGCCATCTACAAAAGTCAACATATCTAAAGTGCTAGTTCCTTCCATCACTACTTCTCCAATCATTCAAATCAAGGGCAAGCCTGATGGAATTGATTTGATTCAGCTAGCAGCAGCTGAAATTCAAGTGAAAGAGCAAAGGAGGAGAATTGATGAAAGGTTGCAACTGTTGTTTGGTTCTACACAAGATAAATCAACATCTGTGAAATACAGCACAAAGATTGAACCAATCAACATGGAGCTCAAGCCAGTAGGGAGTCATAAGGATGGAGAAGCTTCTTCCAAAGAACTACAAGCTATAATTCTCAAGCCCAATGAAAGATCCAATAAGGACTCAACAAAGAATCCTTTAAAAGAAGTGGACTTTCCTCCTCCAAAAGCTGATGAGAACAAGATTTTAGGCAGGAGTATTGCTTATCTCAAAAAGACCATGGATGAGGCTGTAAGGAGAAATAGAGCTATTATCATTAGAGAGGGAAAGAGCATATGTGTGATGCAAGGACATCCCAAATTCTCAATAGCCAAGAAGGAAGAAGCCAAGCAATTAAAGGCTGACAAAAGAGCACAAGCAAAGCTTGAACAACAGCTAAAGTCAAGTCTAGTTGAAAAAGAAAAAGGGATTGAAGTCAGGGGTGAAGACAAGACTACAAACCTAGATGAGGTTTTAGGGAGTATATTTGGTGAGAGTATGGAAGAAAGAGAGGAATGGCAGAAGGGAAACAGAAGAAAGGCCAAGGCACATAGAAGGAGTGAAGATAACACTGAAGTAACCAAATCTATATCTAAACCACTACCTTCCATACCTGAACCCCTTGTTGCTGATCCCACAATAAACATCCATGGTGAACCAATCATTCCAAAAGAGGAACCTATTGATTGGGACACTATCAAATTGCCTACCTTTCTAACCACTCTTCCACTACCAAAGAAACAGAAAAGAAAACCAAAATCTACATCTCCCATAACCTCTAAGAAATTCACTCGAAAACAAAAACCTAAGCCTAAGTCACCCATTTCTAAAGATGATTATGTTCACATCTGTGACATAAAAGAAATTTCAGACATTGAACTCTATCTGGATGAGCTGGAGGATGTAAGGGGAATAGCTGCCTACAGACAGCTACCAGAGAGATTAGTGTTCAGATATAAAGGAGCTGGGGAAAGAACATGGCCTCTCCACAGGATTCTGGATGAAGGCTACTCTACCTTGATTAGAGTCTTTTCAGCTATACAAAAGGATTCTGGCTTTACCAGAACTGCCAAGACTGAAATTCTCAACAAGATAGCCAATATAAGGAAAACTTGGAGGGAGCCCAATGCTTTACCCAGGACTTTACTCATTCAAGAAAGGGAAATGAAAATTCACAAATCACCTCATTGGTTGATGGAATTTAGAGATGATAAAGGAGTCAGAAGATTTTTCAGACTTGAAGACCAACTCAAGATTGCCAGCAATGAAACTCTCAAAGAAATGCAATCTAAGTTGGATGTCAGTGTTGAAGATGAAGCTGAATTCTTCAGACAACTCCAACTCCAAATTGAGGAAAATGACAAAAGGCTAGGAAAGAAAACCAGGGAACAAAGAAGAAAAAGATGATTTGCTCAGACTAAAGGAGTGTCCTTGGAAACACTGTAAATCTTCAATTACCTCCTAGTACATACACTTTTGCAGCATTTCTAAATTTCTACTTAGTTTCAATTCATATATCTGTTAAGTGTTTTGTTATCATCAAGTTAACCCTGAATTTATGCCTACAATTCTTATAGACATAAATAGGGGGAGATTGTTAGGAATGTATGTGCATTAGTTTGATGATATGTTTAACAAAATACTTAAGTAGAAATTTAGTGTCTGTAGCCTCAACGGATAAGACCACTTTGGCTATCCGTTGATGGTGTAGCTTTACTTAGAAATAAGTCTAGTGTTGTAGCATATTTCAGTCTCTGTATTTAAAATGTAATTCTTAGAAGTTGAGAGAAACTATAAGCATGTTGACTACTAGATGATATGCAGATAGGAAGGCCAATTATAAATACTTCATGCCTTGTAATTTTGTATAAGTGAAGTGGTATCAACGGATGACTTAAAGACCTTCAACGGATGAGAAGCTAAGCTTCAACGGATGTCTCTAAAGCTTCAACGGATAAAGTCATCAACGGATAACATCCTTCAACGGATGAGTGCATCAATGGATGAAAGCTTCAACGGATAACATCCTTCAACGGATGAGTGCATCAACGGATGAAAGCTTCAACGGATGTTCTGATGATTAGCCGTTGATAAGTGGTAGTTGTACCTACAAACAGAGGCACATGGGTTGATAGAGACAACTGAGATGTGGAAGCCGAATTTCAGGAACAACAGAAAAAGCAGCCGTTCTTCTTTAGTACAAAGATGCAATAGTCAACAAAGTACTGGAGTGAACAGGAAAAGAAGCAAGTGAAGAACTTATTTTATTACTGTATTTTATATTGGTCCTCACTTGTACACTTGGTAATATATAAACCAAGTAGAAGCTAGTAATTAGACGTGAGATTTTCCAGAGCTGTTTAGAAAAATATTGAGAGAAAATTCATCTAGTTTGTACTAGGATGCAGCTGTGATCAACATTGTTGAATCACAGATTTTCTAAAACACCATCTCTGGTGGAACAACAAATCCACCAGAAAAGTTTTTAAGGTCTGTTGTGTTCTTTACATTTGTGCTTGAATATATATCTGTCTGTATTAGCTTAAAGCAATTCACACACTTGTTCATCTTGAACACACAACTTTCATAAACTGCTCAAAACTTGAAAAAGTTTTGAGATTTACATTCAACCCCCCTTCTGTAAATCTCATTGTTAGTCCACTAGGAATAACACATTGTGATCAAGGAAAAGTCAACTTCTGAGGCATCAAAACCCAAGACAAGATCACAAGTTGAGATTGATCCCAAAGCAAAAGGGAAAGAAAAAGTTGATGAACCAACAAAGATTCAGAAGAAGAAAATTTCTTCAGTTCTAATAGATCCTGTCTATCAAGCTTCAATGCATGATGATGATACTCTGATAGAAGAGGAAGTTGAATCTTTGAAGAGAAAGAAGAAACTGAAAGAAACAGAGTTAACTACTGATATTGCTCAATCTACTCAAACTCTGGAAGCTTGGAGTTTATCAAATTTTGAGAAGCTATTTGATCAAGTTGCAAATCCTGAACTAGTCATCAAGACATCAACCTCTGACAAAGCTCAAGTTGATTTGGACAAGATGACATTTGCTGATAAGAAGAAACTCATGTGGGAAAATGTTAAACCATCAGATCCTAAGAAAAGTCAACTGTTATCTGATTTCATGACTGTTGGATTGAAAGCCAGAGAAGCAAGAGACAGAGTTGGATTAGGTTTTGAAGAAGCCAAGATCAAAACAGCAGTTGAAGTCATTACCAGAGATCCATTCTTATTAATTGACAAACCACTTGAAGAAGTTACACAGAAACACCTTGACAAGGTTCTATCTGTTCAAGTGGTACTGGATGCTCATGACAAGAGTGATGTCAAAGAAAATCTGATTCTATTTCTTGAAGATGGAAGGACATACAGAATGTCAGAATCAGATGTGCTGAACAAATCTCTGAAAGAACTACAATTCTTTCATTAACTTTTGGAGACAAAGTATGAGATTACCAGAAGATGGTCAAATTTCATCATGAAGACAATAAGGGATAAAGCCAGAATTTTTGGATCAAGGGTAACAGAATTTGTTCCAAATATAATTGAAGATGATGGAAGTGAAATTCCAATGAAGAAAAATTCTGCTAAACTTGAAGTTATTCTGAAAGAGAAATGTCTGTGCTATAATGAAGACTCATCTCATCCAAGGGTAATCAGACTTGGTGATGGATTAGAAAGAAGCCACATCTCAGCACTTAGGACTGCAATCTACCAGATTGAAAGTCAAGATGAAGATATGAAGCAAGTCAAGGCTACATTAGCTCAAGTCCTGAGAAATGCAGAAGAGAAGTCGATATCAAACTTTGTCAAGAATCACTTTGGATTCAGATTGACTCAGTAAAATTGGTAAAAACTGCAAGGACTGTAAGTTGTAGTTAGTTGTCTAATTAAACTCTTATTGCATTTGTACTTAAATATTTTTGGCATCATCAAATCTATTAACTTGTATATTTTTCATAATTTACAAGTTGGGGGAGATTGTTAGATATATTTGTGATGTCATAACTAATCTGATGTGTTTAGTTTCAGATCTTAATATCAGGAGTTACTGGAAATCAGAACTTACTGAAGTCGAAACTTATATCAGAACTTAAGGCCGTCAGGATTTATATCAGGACTTAAGTGCGGGTACTTCAGATAAGGAATGCAGCTGATTTACAGGAGAGGATCATGACTAAAACACTGGAAGATATGCTTTAGAGTTGGACATCTAGAAGACTTGTAGATAATAATATCTGATTGATATATTTTAGGAGACAAAATTATATTCCATATAAATTAGAAGATATCTTGTAACTGAGTATAAACACAACTTAGGGTTTACACTAGATGTGTTATCATTCACGAGAGAAGATTATTCATTGTAACCCTAGCAGCTCTTAGTGATATTATTCATCACTGAGAGAGAACAATTGTTCTATTGTAACAGAGTTTATTATATTGAATATACTTGATTATTGTTACATACTTGTGTTGATAAATCGATTTAATTGTATAAACACTATATTCAACCCCCTTCTATAGTGTTGTTTGACCTAACAAGTGGTATCAGAGCCTCTCTGTTGATATACAAACAGTTAGATCCGGTTTACAATCATGTCTGAAGAAACACAAACTCCAACTAAGCCCACCAAAACTCAAGACACTCAAAACAATCAAACCCATAGTCAATATGAAACTATTAGGGTTCCCATACTGAGAGCATCTGAGTATCTTATATGGAAAGTAAAGATGGTTATGTTTCTGGAAGCCACAGATCCAGAATACCTTGATAGAATTAATGAAGGACCATATAAGCCTACCAAGCTCTCTGTTGCAGTTGCTGATCAATCAGCAAAGGTCATACCAAAGGATAAAGGTGATTACACACATGAAGACATCTCATCTATTGCCAAGGATGCAAGGGTAAGGCATTTGCTGCATAGTGCAATTGACAATGTCATGTCAAACAGGGTAATTGGATGCAAGACTGCAAAGGAGATATGGGATGATTTGGAGACAAGATGCCAGGGAACTGATGCCATCAAAAAGAATAGGAAGATAATACTCACTCAGGAGTATGAGCACTTTGACTCAAAAGCTGATGAGTCATTAACTGATTTATATGACAAATTTGCCAAACTCTTGAATGATCTGTCACTGGTGGACAAGGAATATATCTTGAAGATTCGAATCTAAAATTCCTTTTAGCTCTTCCTGAAAATTAGGATTTGAAGTCTACCACCATAAGAGACAATTATGACCTTGCTGAAACTACTCTTGATGAAATTTATGGTATGCTCAAGATTCATGAACTTAAGATGGATCAAAGGAGCAAAAAGCATGGAAGAAAGTCAAAGACAATTGCTCTTAAAGCTGAGGAGGAATCTCCTAAAGTGGTTGTCTCAAAGAGGGGCAAAGGAAAGGCTCTCATCATAAACTCAACTTTTTTATTTGTAAAAGATAAATCAGTAATCATGTTGTTAGTGGATGAATCTCGATAATTGAAAAAATAAAATTCTTTATTCAAGTAACTCATAAGTTGCTGAGTAACTGGTCGGTCTTGCATTTCTTCCTTCCTAATCTTCTGCCTGTAGTTGTACATCTGCTTCATTATTGTCAAATTGTCCTTATTTTTATTTTTTATGGAAATCAAAATCTGAGACGGAGGCACGTGAGCTCTTGTCATTTATTTTTCTTTAATTTTCTCATTCTTGGACAAAATTATGATTGTGATTTCTGTCAGTTACAAACAATCTCCACGTTCCTTTGGAAATTTTTTTCTTCAAAGACAAAAAGGACATTGACATCTTTTTGTTCCACTTGTACGCTTTTTAACTTGAGGTTCACTGTTTTTATTCTTGTTTTGACGATAACTTGACGATCTTTCACATCCAAAATAGACATAAACATCTCCCGATCCATTGCCTTTCCCTGCTTCGGAATTCATAATGACTATACCAATATTATTTTTTTTCCCAACTTCTCTGACAAATATTTTTAGTTCTTGGCGACTCTGAAATATTTGCTCTGTTTGAAATGGATGACCAACATGTTAACCATAATATGTGATTAATACATACAAAATATACGAATAATAGAAAGAATAATAAAAGGATATAAAAGGAGAAGTTCTCGAGTCCAGCATATAACTGTCTCCTTAAAGCTATTACGACCCTCACCGTTTGTGCGAGTCGTTAGCCTCCCAGGATAAAACGAGAAAAACGGCGTTACTGCACGAACAACGCCTTTATGACTCGTTCAGTTCTCATGAGTATGTCCGTTTTGGCCATGGAACATCGTCCTAGTTCTGCAGGAGTTTCTAAAGAATTGTGCCTCACAATTCTCCTTTGAAGCGGCCCCACTTCTCTCCCATATAGGTGATCTTTATCTTATAGAGTAACCCACATTTACTCAACTGAATTCCATGCATTCACTCCTGAACTCCATGTATTCCCCAAAAGATCATTGAAAGCTCAAAGGCTTAACCTCGTACCATACGAGTCTCACTGTTTCCTCATCATAGGAACATGCCAGGGGTTTCCTCCATAGTGATTTGGTCATCATGATTTAGTTGGCCCATTGAACCAAGTTCTTGGGATCTCCAATCAGTATTGGTTGGGTGTCCACCATGACGCCGTTAAGAAACAGGCTTAAGGCTCATCCCTCTCGATGAATTCTCAACTACTTCTCTTGATAACCCTTTGGTTAGCGGATCCGCGATATTAACCTTTGATGTTATATAGTCAATAGTGATAATTTTGGTTGAGATCAATTGTCTAATGGAACTATGTCGTCGTCGTATATGACGAGACTTTCCATTATACATCGTGTTTTGTGCTCTACCAATATCGGATTGACTGTCACAGTGTATCCCTATTGCAGTCACAGGCTTTGGCCATTTTGGAATATCCTCTAAAAATTGGCGTAGATATTCAGCCTCTTCGGTGCATTTATCTAGTTCCATGAACTCAGCTTCCATCATGGAATAAGTTATCACAGTTTGCTTTGAGGATTTCCATGAGATTGTCGCGTCAGCTAGTGTAAACACATAGCCACTCGTAGACTTTAGCGCCTTCTTACTGGATATCCAGGTTGCGTCAGTATATCCCTCTAATACTGCTGGATATCTTCCATAGTGTAGTCCATAGTCTCGAGTTCCTCTCAAGTAGCTCAGTACCCGTATGATCGCTTTCCAGTGATCAGTTCCCGGATTACTCGTAAACCCACTCAACTTGCTAATTGAGTATGCAATGTCTGGTCTTGTACAACTCATTAGGTACATCAGACTTCCAATTATCCTCGCGTATTCCAACTGGGAAACCGCTACACCTTTGTTCTTGGATAGATGTAAAGTCATATCCACAAGTGTCCTAGCTTTCTCAAAGTCATCCTTAAGAAACTTCTCAAGGATCTTGTCAACATAATGAGGTTGACTCAGTGCAAGTCCTTCTGATGTTCTAGAAATTTGGATTCCTAGAATCACATTTGCTAGTCCCATGTCTTCCAGGTCAAATCTTGCCTTTAGCATGTCTTTTATAGATTTGATCACTTTGTCATTGCTTCCGGCAATAAGTAGATCATCTACATATAATGTCATCATGATATAACCATTGTCATTGTCCTTGACATAACTGCTTTCATTATCTTTATAATAGGCACAACTATCACATTTATTGATCTTGAAGCCATTGGCCAGCACGATCTCATCAAATTTCTTATGCCATTTCATAGGCGCTTGTTTCAAGCCATACAGTGACTTGACTAATCTACAGACTTTCCTCTCTTGACCCGGGACAATGAATCCTTCAAGTTGTTCCATATAGATTTCCTCATCTATATCTTCATTTAGGAAAGCTGTTTTCACATCCATTTGATGTACTACTAAATTTCGTATTGCAGCGATAGCAAACATCATCCTTATAGACGTTATTCTCGTTACTGGAGAATATGTGTCAAAGTAGTCAAGACCTTTCTGTTTGCTTGTATCCTTTAGTTACAAGTCTTGCCTGGTACATGTTGATAGTACCATCAGTTTTCAACTTCTTCTTGAAAACCCACTTGCTGCCTAACGGTTTACAGCCGATTCGCAAATCAACTAATTCCCAAGTATGATTCTGCAGAATTGAATCAACTTCATTTTTAATGGCCTCTTTCCACATGGGTCCATCGGGTGAGTTAACCGCTTCCTTATAGGTTTTCGAGTCACCTTCATCGAGCAAATATATCATAAAGTCAAAGCCATAGGATTTCTCCGTAAGTTGTCTTTTGCTCCTTCTCACTACCCCCACATTTTCGTCCTCACTTTTTTCACTCTCATTATTTTCCTTTATAGACTCATGAGCTCGTTTAGACGTTGTAGGGGGTTCGTTTCCTGGATTTTCATCTTGGGCATGCCATCTTGGGCATTTTCAAAGAAGTGTGATGGACATCATTTCAAGGCCACTCTCCTTCAACTCATTAATCAGACACAAACTGCCCTTCAATCCATAACAAATGCAAGCACCAAGCAGCTACTGCAAGCACACCTCAATTCTCTATAGTTACATCAAATACATGCTCTTCAACACAATCAAGATGTCACTTCAATCAAAACAGAGATTACTCAAGTCAAGAAGGATGTCTCTGATAGATTGGATGCTAAATTTCCAGACTCAGCAGTGCTTGACATCAACAGACAACTAAGGAAGAATGCTAATCTTGCAACCAAAATTGATTCCCTAGATACAAGACTCAAAGTTGTAGAGACTTCTCTCACAACTATCCAGTTATATCAAGCACAACAAACAAACTTGCTTCAAAAGCTGGTGGCAGCACAGACTTCTACCTCCACTATACTTGATGATAATAAAAAGGGGGGGAAAGAAGACTCTCTTGTCCCAGTTAGTCAAGAGGGGTCAAGAAGTGAGGGGGAGTAGAAAGTGCTAAATATTCAATTCAGTAAAGCAATTGTACCGGCAATTGCTTTCACTAAGCCATCAGCTATTGATAGCATTGATCTCATCAATCTAGCAGCAGCAAAACTGAGATCAAATGACAAATTGACAGAGATTGATGTAGCAGCAGCTGAAAAGGAGCCGGTAAGCATAATAGATTGGAAGAAGATTGATGAAGAAATCCAAAAGAAATTTGGTTAAGTACAGAAACAAGACAAGTCTTTTCGTCACCACTCTCAAGTCACACAAATTTCAGTAAATGAAATGAGTCTTGGTAGCTTGAAAAAAGGCCAAATATCATGCATCAAATCTCTAAAATCCAATCTAATTCTGAAGCCTAAAAGAAACTACTCAAAGTTCTCAGACAAAAACCATGTGGATCTTATGTTTGAGACACCTAGGCCAGATGAAAAGAAGTTGTTGGCAAGGTCAATTGCATTTTACAAGGATCCAGTTGATTCAGCACTTAAAAGAAGAATTGCCAAGATCTATAGGAATAGTAAAGAGATATGTGTGGTGGCTGGGCACCCTCAGTTTGTAGCAGCCAAGAAAGAAGAAAAAGAAAGAATCAAGCAAGAAAAGAAGCAGGCTGCTTTGGATGCTAAAAAGCTTAAACAGAAAAAGAAGCAAGATGCTATCTTGGCCAAACTTCAAGCTGTGAAAGTTGCAACTGAAATTTATTAAAAACCACATATGAATACTGAAGCTAAGGATCAGAAAATGCAACAGGAACCACAACAGAAAAGAACATGCAGATACAAGCTTTATTCTAAAAGAAAATTGGACTTCAGTGATAAGGAGATGGAAGACTACATTCCCAAACAGTCTACTACTACAACTCAGACATCCATGCCCTCAGTGGTACATGAGGAATTCAAGGTGGATCCATTAAAGAACTTTCATGGTGAGCCTATTATTCCAAAGGATGAGCCAATAGACTGGGATAGTCTACCAATTCCTGAACTAAACTACCTATCTTCAAAAAGCCAAAGAAAACAAAGATTAGAGCAATCTTCTTTATAACCTCCATTATCATTGATAAATGTGGAGTCACAGCCAAAATCATTGATAAATGAAGCACCTAAAACACCAAATTCATCCACACACTCACTGGATGTAGACATGATTCATACATCACCTCCAAATTCTCCATCTTTTACTCTATTGGAGAAGCCAAAAATCCAAGCAAGTAAGCATCGTCTTTTAGATGATTTGTTGGCTCACTTGCCAATTCTTTCTGAGTCTATTGAGATATCTGTGCCTAAATTTTCATCAATCTGCACAGAGTCTACAATAGTCTCCACTCCAAACTCATTCATTTCTTCTAATCTGGTGGATATTGTTTATCCGTCGAGTAGTGATTGTATCCCGACGGATGTGCCTAACAACAGTCATCTGTCGGCTAGCCAAACTACTATCCCGATGGATTTTTCTCATCCGTCGGTACTATCTGCACAACTTCAAATCCCAACAATTGTCACAAGTGCAGATGATCTAGTAGTAGTACAATCACTCTTAGGTCTGAGGGCAGGGAGTAAATTGAGTGAGAGGCTGAGTTGCTCCCAGAAAAAAGGAGAGGAAATGAGTGATCCAATGCAGACCAGTTTTTCAGGTCTGGCAAAAGTGAGTGAGGGGAGTTCCACCTTAGTAGGTGAAGGTGAGGGTGTGAGGGTGGTGAGCTAAGGGGAGCCCTTGATGCAAGAACAGAGAGAAAATGAGAGAAATGCAGGTACAGGAGAAATAAGGGTGGACATCATTGTTAGTGAGTCAATGATGTAGACAGAGAGAAACTATCTCAGCATAGTCAAGTTGTCATGGATTCCACCTCTTTGGATGCTGAGACATTTACTCATCCTGTACCAGCATATCAACTTTTGGCTGGACATGGCAATGGAAATGCAGAAAGGATGTTGAACTTGGTGCATACTACTCAATCAATGCAAAGAGCAAAGGATCCCATCACAGCCATGCCTTCTACAACTGGTGATGACATTGACTATGAAGCTGGTGGGTCAGAAGATTTCTTCAGAGATGATGGTGATGATAGTGAAGAGGAGCCAATGGACCTAGGGGAGAAGTAGGCCCTAGTTCCAGATCTGGTATGCCATATTGGGCATTTTCAAAGAAGTGTGATGGACATCATTTCAAGGCCACTCTCCTTCAACTCATTAATCAGACACAAACTGCCCTTCAATCCACAACAAATGCAAGCACCAAGCAGCTACTGCAAGCACACCTCAATTCTCTATAGTTACATCAAATACATGTTCTTCAACACAATCAAGATGTCACTTCAATCAAAACAGAGATTACTCAAGTCAAGAAGGATGTCTCTGATAGATTGGATGCTAAATTTCCAGACTCAGCAGTGCTTGACATCAACAGACAACTAAGGAAGAATGCTAATCTTGTAACCAAAATTGATTCCCTAGATACAAGACTCAAAGTTGTAGAGACTTCTCTCACAACTATCCAGTTATATCAAGCACAACAAACAAACTTGCTTCAAAAGCTGGTGGCAGCACAGACTTCTACCTCCACTATACTTGATGATAACAAAAAGGGGGAGAAAGAAGACTCTCTTGTCCCAGTTAGTCAAGAGGGGTCAAGAAGTGAGGGGGAGCAGAAGGTGCTAAATATTCAATTCAGCAAAGCAATTGTACCAGCAATTGCTTTCACTAAGCCATCAGCTATTGATAGCATTGATCTCATCAATCTAGCAGCAGCAAAACTGAGATCAAATGACAAATTGACAGAGATTGATGTAGCAACAGCTGAAAAGGAGCCAATAAGCACAATAAATTGGAAGAAGATTGATAAAGACATCCAAAAGAAATTTGGTCAAGTACAAAAACAAGACAAGTCTTTTCATCACCACTCTCAAGTCACACAAATTTCAGTAAATGAAATGAGTCTTGGTAGCTTGGAAAAAGGCCAAATATCATGCATCAAATCTCCAAAAGCCAATCTAATTCTGAAGCCTAAAAGAAACTACTCAAAGTTCTCAGACAAAAACCCCGTGGATCTTATGTTTGAGACACCTAGGCCAGATGAAAAGAAGTTGTTGGCAAGGTCAATTGCATTTTACAAGGATCCAGCTGATTCAGCACTTAAAAGAAGAATTTCCAAGATCTATAGGAATGGTAAAGAGATATGTGTGGTGGCTGGGCACCCTCAGTTTGCAGCAGCCAAGAAAGAAGAAAAAGAAAGAATCAAGCAAGAAAAGAAGCAGGCTGCTTTGGATGCTAAAAAGTTTAAACAGAAAAAGAAGCAAGATGTTATCTTGGCCAAACTTCAAGCTGTGAAAGTTGCAACTGAAATATCTGAAAAACCACATGTGAATACTGAAGCTAAGGATCAGAAAATGCAACAGAAACCACAACAGAAAAGAACATGCAGATACAAGCTTCATTCTAAAAGAAGATTGGACTTTAGTGATGAGGAAATGGAAGACTACATTCCCAAACAGTCTACTACTACAACTCAGACATTTATGCCCTCAGTGGTACATGAGGAATTCAAGGTGGATCCATTGAAGAACTTTCATGGTGAGCCTATTATTCCAAAGGATGAGCCAATAGACTGGGATAGTCTACCAATTCCTGAACTAAACTACCTATCTTCAAAAAGCCAAAGAAAACAAAGATTAGAGCAATCAAGAAAGTGAAGCCTGTGAATCTCAGAACCAAGACCCCGACCAAAGCTCAACCCAAAGTCAACAAGGGAGATCTCTTGTATATCTGTGATATCAAGGAGTTTTTTGATATAAACCTCTACTTGGATGAACTGGAAGAAGTAAGAGGAATTGATGCTCACAGACATCTTCCTGAAAGGCTGGTGTTTAAATACAAAGCAGGGAGAGAAATCACATGGCCTCTTCACAGGATTCTTGAAGAAAGTTGTTCTGTATTGATTAAGATCTACTCATCTTTCAAAAAGAACTTTAGATTCAATGTGACTGCAAGAAGACTAGTTCTAAAGAAGATTGAAGAACTAAGGAGTAATAAAGCCAAAGATGCACTCTCAAAGACTCTAACAATTCCCTACACGGGAAGTAGAGTGCATTTGAGGCCTTATTGGCTGATGGAATTCATGGATGACAAAGGTGTACGAAGATTCTTCAGACTGGATGACCAATTGAGTATCTCTAGCAATGAGACTCTTTTGAAAATGCAAGAAAAACTGGATCTATCTGAAGCTGATGAACTTGAATTTCACAGACAACTCCAGAATCAAATAGAAGAAAATGACAGAAAGCTTGGAAATAAATCCAGAAAGTCAAGGAAATAGAAATCATCTGCTCAGACTAGAGGAGCATTTTGAAAATGATTGTGAGAACTATTTGTACACTTTACTTTGTTCAATTTTCAAATAAATATTGTAGCACTTGTCAATTTTATCTACTATATTTCATACTGTACATTTAGGGTGTTTTGTTATTATCAAATTTCTCTTAATTTATGGCTACAATTCTAGTAGACATAAATTGGGGGAGATTGTTAGGAATATGTTGTGTACTTGATGATTAGATTAACAAAACACCTTAGTAGATTTGACTTAGTGTATTTGTAGCTCTCGACGGATGCTTCATTACTATCCCGACGGATGATCTTTATAGTCCCGACGGATGGTAACTGAGCATCCATCGAGAGTGTAGCTTATGTAACAATAAGAGTGTAACACATTCCTGCAAGCAACAATGTGTAGATCCTGTAGGAATACATAAGTCATGTTGACTACTAGTTGATATACAAAATAGGGTGACTAATTGTAAATATAAGATGTCTTGTAATTCTATATAAATGAAATGGAGTCAAGTGACATAAAAGGCTCCCGACGGATGGTTCACAAAAGCACCCGACAGATGGTTCATAAAGGTTCCCGACGGATGGTCAACAAAAGCACCCGACGGATGATCAACAATATCCCGATGGATGTTCTAATTCAAATAGTTGTTGACAGTGACAACACAGTCACTTGCGTTGGGTGTTTGCAAATGGAATGTGGAAGCCTAATTGCAGGTGTTAGAGAACAAAGAAGCATTACCATTTCCATGCAATTGTGAAGACAATCAAAGATGCTGGAAAGAGTAATGAAGCAGCATGATTTTAGACTAGATAAATTTTATTTTATTGTCTTGTCTTATTGGTCATGTAACCTGGTGATATATAAACCAAGTGTAGCAATTAGAACAATTATGAATTAACTAAGCAAGCTTATTTTCAAAGAAACATATCAAGCTATATTCTGTAAGCATTTCTCTGTAGTTTTGTTTGTTCAACTTGTAAAGCAGCTGTGAGCAATTCAAATCTTCACATAGTTCTCATTTGATATATATATATATATATATATATATATATATCTTTGGTGGATACTTTCAAATCCACCGAAAAGTTTTAAAAGCTTGTGTTTTTATTACTGTCATATTTTATCAAGTTAGAACATTTTTAGATTTGAAAAAGTAGCCAGAATTACATTCAACCCCCTTCTGTAATTCTTGTTGTATTGTTAGGGACTAACAGTAGAAGTCGCTGAATTCCCCATGTAAAGCTTCTCACCAGCATCGGAAGCCTTAAGGCTAGAGAAAATCGCCTTGTCTGAGCAAACATGCCTAGTAGCATCGGTATCAATCCACCACTCACGTGGATTAGAGCCGACCAGGTTCACTTCAGAGACCGTAACACAAAGGTCTATGTCACCCATCTCCTTGGACATGTGATCGACCATGTTTGCTTCTTTCTTCTTGTTGGCCTTTTTGGGCTTCTTGCAATCAGAGGACCTATGACCCACTTTATCACAGTTGTAGCACTTCCCTTGGAATTTCGATTTCGAAATCCCTCCCCTGGGTGCCAGTTTTGCCCCTTTACCAGAAGTGGCCTTCTTTGGCTTGGAGCTTTCAACGTGCTCCACCATGTTTGCCTTCTCAGTAGCAACATTCGTCTTTTTCTCAGATCATCTGTTGTCTTCTTCAATACGAAGTCTGAGGATCAGATCCTCCATGGTCATCTCCTTTCGCTTGTACTTAAGGTAGTTCTTGAACATTTTCCATGCAGGTAGCGGCTTTTCAATCACAGCAGCAACTTGAAAAGATTCACTAATGATCATTCCTTCAGCATGAATTTCATGAATGATCACCTGCAGTTCTTGCATCTGACTAACCTTAGTCTTAGAATCCTTCGTTTAACTGTATATAACATAAACAAATAACAGAAAGAACAATAAAAGGATATAAAAGGAGAAGTTCTCGAGTCCAGCGTATAACTGTCGCCTTAAAGCTATTACGGCCCTCACCGTTTGTGCGAGTCGTTAGCATCCCTGTATAAAACGAGAAAAACGGCGTTGCTGCACGAACAACGCCTTTGGCGAATAAGAACGGAGCAAGAAACTATCACTGGAAGAGAAGGGGGTTTTTTGTTTAGGTAGCGGCTGTGTAATATATTTCGAATGAATAATCAACCCTAAACCTGATAATGATAATATATAGGCTCGAGGGAAACGTGTGTGATACTTTACGCGCAATTAAATAAAACGCGTTAATTAGTAATCAAATCCGTAGTTGAATCAGAATTATTATTACGCCAAATCAATTATAATAATTCGTAATAAAAAACGAATTAAGAATTTAAGAGCCCAAGCCCAGTGGAAATTAAATTTAGCAAAACTAGTCCGTAAATATTCGGCTACATTCATGTCCGCACGTCGCACACGTGGGCAAGCTCGAAGGCTTCGCAAGCCTCGGATTGCCCCTCGAAAGCCCAAGATTTGCACCCCCTTGCGGGCACATAGGTGTGAGCAATACATAAGTAACACATTTGAACAGTAAGTGTTTTACTATATAAAGTTATGCATTATCCTTTAAAAATTCAATGTGGTACTTTCATTATTCTACACAAATTTCCACAACTAAGGGACTAACTTTGGATGATCATATTCCATCCATCTCTTAGTCATTTTGAGTGATTCAAAGTCCCTCAGAAAGCTCTCCCGGAGGAGAACACGTTCCAATTGTCACTTGTCGCGTGCACGCGACATTCGTCCACTCAAACTATGGCTCAAATTGACTCGACAATGTGGAACTACTACCCACATTTTCCAACACAACATCCTCCAACTTGCTTGAATTAAAATCAGAATATATTATCCTGCAATTTTAAAGAATAATATAAATAGTAGAATTAATATATATATATAATAAAATTGAGTTTAACATATGTTGACATATTTAAATACTTACGTCAAATTCTTCTCCTCCCTCCATTGTCAAGCTGAAAATAATTATAATCAAATGTCAATAAAGTATGCAAATGCAAGAAAAAATAACATGCATTATTATTGTATATTTTATAATTATTGTTTACAACTAATGTACATAATTATTGAAAAAAAAATTCATTAAAATTTTATTATCTTATAAAATTATTTCACATAATTTTTCTATATTTAGTTATTCCTTGTCAAATAAATATTTAAAGATGAAACATGATTTGTTCATTTTATGAAATGCATTATAAATCTTTTAACTAGTGTCAATCTAAAGTAAACAAATTAACATTACAAAAAAGGTTAACACAAAATAACTTTGAAAAAAGATAAAAAATTTTATTAACAACTTTTAAAAAAGAGAAGATAAAACAAAAAATTATGTTTGAAACTTCATACCACTAGAGCTAACCCTAGCAGTACTAAGTTAACAAAACAAAGATAACTTACAAACTATTCTTAAAAAAATATTCATAAACAAAGATAAATTGCAAACTATTTTTAAAAGAATATTCATACTTAATTTAAAAATGCTCATTTTATAAAGTGTATTATAAATCTTTTAACTAGTGTCAACCTAAAGTAAACAAATTAACATTACAAAAATAGGTTAACACAAAATCTTTGAAGAATGATAAAGAATTTTATTAAAAACTTTTAGAAAAGAGAAGATAAAACAAAATTATGTTTTAAACTTCATACCACTGCAATTAACCCTAACCCTGGCAGTACTAACACATGTTAACAAAACAAAGATAAATTATAAACTATTCTTTAAAAAAAAATCATACTTAATTAAAAATAATAACTATTCTTCAAAATATTATTTATAGTTAATTCATAACAAAATATTAATTAGTGGAATAAATTTTTTTCAAAAAAATTGAATGAAATATAATTCATATAAAATTTAGTTTTAAAAATTTATAACTACACATATTACATACCAACATTATATACCAACATGTTATTCTTTTTATTTTAACCTAGATGTGCCTTCACTAAATTTTTTATTTTTCAAGACTAATTATATTACACGATACATGTATGCATAATATAAATGATATATAGCTCGATGCACACGTGAAATAAATTTTTTATTTTTCAAGACTAATTATATTACACAGTACATGTATGCATAATATAAATGATATATAGCTCGATGCACACGTGAAAGAGGGATTTAAAAAGATTGATGCATACCTTTTAGCTAATTAAAGATGTAAAAAGGGTAGACACCTTTAATCATTCTAATCCATAGCCGCCTCCCTACTTTCCTCCCCTCTCCTAGGATTTGTCCATTTTCAAGTAAATCGAGGGGTTTCCAGTGGTTTTCTTCGGTTAAAAACCCCAACCCCTTCATTTTCTTTTATTCTCGTTAATTTTCTTCCAATAAAACCCGATTTTTTGGGTGTTTGTGTGTTTCTCCTCTTGGAGTGTGTGTTTTATATCTACTTTTGGAGTGTTTGTTATGTTTTTGTTTAGTCATGTTTGGGTTTATTTAGTGTTGGTTCTGTTGAGAACGAATTTATTGATATTTTTGGTGATCTACAAAGCCTGTATCGAATCTGGGGCGGTGGTGATTATTGCAAGAGCTCACCTTTCACAACCAAAAATTGTTCATTTTTCATGGGTTTACACTTTCGGCATTCCTATAGCTGCTATCCGACATGTAGATAGCTGGGGTGTCTTCGGCATGTCTATAGCTGGTGTCCGGCATGTAAATAACTGTGGTGTCGCTTCTCCAATCTCATTTTATGTGATTGATGTTTCTGAACATTGGGTTAATCATAGTTTTTATGTGATATGTGATCGGTGTTTCTGAACATTGGGCTAACCATAGTTTTTATGTGATATGGTCAATTGCGATGTTGTTATTTTCAGAGATGCTGGTGCAATTTGGATCGCTTGGGATGTCTTTGATTTCGTTTTTAGTTTCAAGAATTTTTAAATTTTATGTGTTAAACGATCAGGAAACAAATCATCTAATTGTTTTCAGTATATTATTTGTTTTACCACCTGTAATATATTCAATTTAATAAAAAAATTCTGCATTTGTCAAAAAAAAATGTAAAAAGGGTGGGTAAACAACCTGTAAATAGAAAAAAATATTTAAATACATACTACTCACATATGATGTTAAAAAAGGTTAGATTATATAAACTAATGAAGATATGATAGGGAAAATTAAAAAAAATTATTCTCACCTCAGATTTATATACTGAATAACCGAGGGATATTATAATAATTTCAAATTACTGCATAAAATAAATTTTTACTACATTTAGAAACACGAAAATGAAAATAAAACGTGAAAACTTGAATAATTCCCATCACTTCACCAAGACACCAACTATATATATAACTGTCAAAAACCCTCTCCAGCGCCGTTGCCTAGGGTTTCTCTCTCGCTCTCTCTCTCTCTCTCTCCACACAAAACCTGTGTGTATCTCTCTCCACACAACACAATGGCACAATCACTAGAACTTCTCTTAATTCAATTCCTAATGCCTGATAACGACGCTCGTAGACAAGCTGAAGATCAAATTAAGCGTCTCTCCAAAGATCCACAAGTGGTTCCAGCTCTAATTCATCATTTACGAACCGCGAAAACTCCGAATGTTCGACAACTCTCTGCCGTGCTTTTACGGAAGAAGATCACCGGGCATTGGGCGAAGCTTACGCCGCAGCTGAGACAGCTTGTTAAGCAGTCGTTGATTGATAGCATTACGCTTGAACATAGGTGTGGATTGAAAATTGTGGTGTTTTTGTTTATCGTTTTCGTAATGTTCGTGTTTTTATGCTCAATTTGATTATCGGTTATTGTTGATTGTTGTTTTGATTATTGTATTAGGTTGATGTGGATAGAATTTAGACTCATTTTGTTTATTTTGTTTATCGGTTTTTAGTAGTCCTGCTGTGTTGGTGTTGATTGTTGTTTCAATTTGAGCTGGATATAATGTATACTCATTTTGTTTATCGGTTTTTAGGAGTCATGCTGTGTTGGTGTTGATTGTTGTTTCAATTTTAATCAATTCTTAAGTTAGGTTGAGGTGGATAGAATTTGTGCTCATTATGTTTAAAGTTTATCGGTTTTTAGTATTTTGTATTTTTGAGCTGGGGTAGTGTCGATTGTTGTGATAGGTTTAGGTAATTTATGCTCATTTTGTTTATTGTTTATTAGTTTTTAGGAGTCCGTAATTTTTGAGCTGTGGCGGTGTTGATTGTTGTTTTGATTGTTAATTTAGGTTGAGGTGGATGGAATTTTTTCTCCTTTTGTTTATTGTTTATCATTTTTGAGTAGTTTGTAATTTTTGTGCTGTTGTGATGTCAATTGATGTTTTGGTTATTAAGTTAGGATTAGGTTTTCCTTAATAGTTGTAATTTGTGACAATTTTCATTGTTCTTTAGGCGATTGTAGGTAACTTGTTTGATGTTAAATGTTGTATAAATTAATAGTTGAGCTGGATAGAATTTGTGCTCATTTTGTTTATTATTTATCGGTTTTTAGTGCTCTGTACTATTCAAATTGTGGTGGTGCTGAATGTTGTTTCAATTATTAAGATAGGATCCGTTTATTTGCTTTAGTAAGCTGGACTTAATTTTCTTTATTGATAGTTGCATCTAGGTTTAATTTAGGTCTTCTCGATTAATTATAATTTACAATTGGTTTGATTGATTTTTATTTGATTGTTGGTAATCTATTTGATGTTGAATGTTGTTTGGATTAATAGGTTCAGTTGTGAAATGCGGAATCATTGAATAAAAAGGCTTAGCATTCCGAGAGCTGCTAAAGATATTTGTTTTTCTTTTAAGTCGTAATGAATACTTTGGGGTAGGAGAAAACTTAAGTTTTGAACTTTCAAATTGACTCGAGTGTATAGAGGAGTTGTTGTGAGTAAAGATTGCCTGATGATTGTAATCATTATTGAGGAAAAATTGGTATACTTTATCAAAATTTTCTCCGGGTGTAAATTAGTGAACAAAAAATCAAATGCAAATGGATCTCTGTTCTCTTGATTTACATGGTGTTAATGTCTGTGAAAGCCTCAAGGCAAGTTAAAAATTACATAGATAATTTCTTTATTACATCAATGACATTATTTGTTCGCTGTTTATGACTCTGAATTTAAACCACGCAGCTATTTAGGAATCTGTCAATATTCTGTCATCCAGTGTTGTTAAAGGCACGATTAATGGCGCTTCACGCTCAGGCGCAAGGTGTGCGATTTACAGCGATTCTGAAATCGTCTATAAGGCGCTCGGAAGCGCTAAAAGGCGCTCGTAACAGTATAATACAATAATAGTCTAAAATAGAAGGGTAAACAGAAAAGAACCCTAAAGTGTTCACACCACAAACAGCCTGCATCATAGGTCTCTCAGCGGTCACTTAATCTCAGCCTCCATCTAAAAGTAAGCCGGAGATTGAGTTTGATGATACTAAAACTTTTGAATTAGAGAACCTTATCTATTAAGGCTTCATTATTGACATTATTATCTTTTTATTTAGGCTCTTTGTTATGTTTAATTGTTAAGTTTATGTTAAGTACTTCTTGTTAAATTTGTGATTATTTTTTTTTGGGTAAAAGGCGCGCGATTATGGCGCTTCGTGATTCGCGCTTCAAATTTTGGGTCTTGCGCCTTTTTTGTAATCTGTGTATTAAACAGCACTGCTATCTATGTATGTAATTGTTGGTCGATAGGATGTGCCCAGATTTGTTTGAAGAATTACGATGCTGTGACTCCTTGGTCCAACTAAAAGACCAATTAGTGTTCATTGCATAACATTCATCATTTCAATCCTACATGTTTTGGTATTGTTTTCTTTTGGTAGTGTTTTTTATTTTCTAACATGATCTTTTTGACAATCGTTGTCCTCATTATTTATATTAATCATTTCTTGTTGTGCTATTCTTATTAAGTATTTTTGGAACATATTATGCCTTCTTGTGAATCATGGAAAGTATTGATGTTCCTGGCTTACTTTTTAATGAAGGAAGATGGATATTGTGTTCTGGTGTTCTAATTACTGATAATATTTTTTTACTTGTTTTGCAGTCCACCTGTGAGGCGAGCAAGTGCAAATGTAGTCAGTATTATCGCAAAGTATGCTGTACCAACTGGGGAGTGGCCTGATTTACTCCCTTTCTTATTTCAATGCAGTCAAAGTGTGCAAGAAGATCACAGGGAAGTAAGTAATTTTCTGTTATACAATCAAATCTGGTAATATGTATGATTTCATGATACAAAAAAATATTGAGACTCGCAATCAGATTCATGTATCCCATAGACCTTAAAAATTTGTTTAGTTGAACATGTTTAACAGTTCCCTAAAGTTGATATAAGATATTTCATTGTCCTTTTATCTTTTGCTATTCTTATCTATGTCCATTCATTAGAACATGATTTTGGAACATATGTTCATTTCTGGAGTCGACAATGTTGTAAGAATCTTTTGCTATCTTTCCAATCTATTAGATGAAGTTGCCGGTGATAACTCAGCATCGTAACTCAACCATTTTCCAAATAATGATGAATACTTCTGTTACAACCTACATGATTATAATCATTGGGTATTTTTTTAATGGATTGTAATTCCAGCACCACCATCTATAGACTATCTAATATCCTATAATAGTAAATTGTGTTTGTTTAGAAAATGGATTATTTGAGAAATGTTATTTTCCCACATTACCCTCTTTGGCTTTACAATAAATAAATAAATTATTGAGCAATTATTGAGTTATATGTAAGCTTAGTTTATATGCTGATTATAAGTCAAAAAGGGAAAGTACCTATTTCCTACTTCTCAAAATTTAAATCACAAGTCCATAATAAGTCTTAGTTTCTTTTTACACGAGTGGATCAACTAAAGTTGATTAGCACTTGCAAGTTGACTCCGACATA
Organism: Apium graveolens; assembly: GCF_009905375.1. NCBI lineage: Eukaryota > Viridiplantae > Streptophyta > Magnoliopsida > Apiales > Apiaceae > Apium > Apium graveolens. Next base: position 298,764,265 of record NC_133652.1, read on the forward strand.
ATGTGGTGAAACCAGCCCAAATTCTATACTCTCTGAAACTTTATCATAATTCTCTTGAACTCCCGTATTTTTATTAAACTCTTAGCAGTCCAGTTGACTTAAATTTTGCATATCTTATATTTCATTATTTTGAAAGACTAAGATGTAATGTGTGGAGGGGTTACAATAACCATTTAAATATGCGTCATGGTTTGTGTTCCAAATAAATTTCATCCCAACCGATGGATATTAATAAATTTTGAGAGGGGTTAACCATGTTCACGTTTTGTATAATTGCAAATCCCTTTTAAACTTTGGTTATAAATATTAGATGTGTTTCATCAAAGACTATGAAAGCAATCTTAAAATAATCTTTCAAGGCAAACCAAGACAGGGAATCGCAGTAAAAGCTCTACCTTGTATATTTTGATATTTCCCGATCTCACTTAATGAACTTCTTGTTAGATGGTCTAGTTTCATGTCTACCTTTTTTTCCCTTGTATCGTTCTTCTCTAAGCTATTGGCTAATGCTAAAAAAAATTGTTTGTGAATTTCATATTTTTCCTCTATGCTAAAATGTACGTAATGTTTAATGATCTAGCACATCAACTTCTTGTTTTTATGATGCAGGTTGCTCTAATACTTTTCAGCTCTCTCACTGAAACAATTGGTAATTCATTTCGGCCACATTTTGCGGATCTGCAATCCCTGCTGCTCAAAAGCCTACAGGATGAGACTAGTACCCGTGTCAGAGTTGCTGCTCTTAAGTAGTTTATCATAACTTATCTTCTATTAATTTGGTAGAATAATGTTGTAGAGTTCTTACAAAATTTTTATGTGCTGCAACTTTATACTTGATACAGGGCAGTTGGGTCTTTTCTGGAGTTCACTCATGATGAAGCCGAAGTGGTAAGTAATATTGCACCATGCTGCTTGTAATTTGTTATAACAGTGGATGAAGTTATTATTGGCACATATTGCAATGTGTCTGCATGTATGTGCTTAATTTTCAGGTAATTTTTTAGGCAATTGGAGCAAACACATCTTCTTTGTAGCTTCATCCTTGTATTTCTTGTTAAATTTTCACTTACGACCTATATGTATAAATAAATGTCAGAACGACCACATAAAGCTCTAGGCTGCTGTATTTATGGCCGTGTGTTCCCATTAATTATAGGAAGTAGAATAATATAACTTTATCACTACTCTACACTTGCAGATCAAGTTTCGAGAGTTCATACCCAGCATATTGAATGTGTCAAGGCAATGCCTTGCCTCCGGTGATGAGGATGTTGCTGTAATTGCTTTTGAAATATTTGATGAGCTGATTGAATCTCCTGCACCTCTTCTTGGTGAATCAGTTAGATCTATTGTGCAGTTCTCACTTGAAGTGTGCTCGAGTCCAAATTTGGAATCAAGCACACGCCATCAGGTACACAAATCACATTGGCTTAATTGTCTATGTTACCTTATAGTTGGATTGCTCTACTTCACTGTACTTGACATCCTAAAACAATTTCAACGTCCTTTTCTCTTTCATGCCAGGCTGTTCAAATAATTTCCTGGCTTGCAAAGTATAAATTCAATTCTCTAAAAAAGCACAAGCTGATCATTCCCATCCTTCAAGTTATGTGCCCATTGCTTGCAGAATCAACAAATAGAGATGAAGATGATGATCTAGCACCTGATCGGGCTGCTGCAGAAGTTATCGACACCATGGCGTTAAACTTGTCGAAGCATGTATTTCCTCCTGTATTTGAGTTTGCGTCTTTAAGTAGTAAGAATGTGAATCCAAAATTTCGGGAGGCATCAGTTACATCTTTGGGAATTGTTTCAGAGGGTTGTTCGGACTTGATGAAAAGTAAGTTGGAACCAATTCTCCTTATTGTCTTGGGAGCTTTGGGAGATTCCGAACAAATGGTAAGGGGGGCTGCTTCTTTTGCTATGGGTCAATTTGCTGAGTATCTGCAACCTGAGATCTGTGATCATTATGAGAGTGTTATTCCTTGCCTTTTAAGTGCTTTGGAGGACACATCGGATGAAGTTAAGGTACATGCAAATTTTGAAAAGAATAAGAGGTACATTCTAATTTACTCTTATTTACTTGTGTAATATAAGTTTATGCGTGAATCTTTCAGGAAAAGTCATATTATGCACTAGCGGCATTCTGTGAGAACATGGGTGAGGAAATCCTTCCTTTCCTTGATCCATTGATGGGAAAACTACTTGCTGCCCTTCAAAGCAGTCCTCGAAATTTGCAGGAAACATGCATGGTACAAATTCTTTATGCTCCCAGAACTTGGTATATTACACAATGTGTTTTTATTTCTATACTTTTGAACTAATTTTCTTTGCTGGTATTTCAGTCAGCAATTGGTTCTGTCGCATCTGCTGCGGAGAAAGCATTCATTCCATATGCTGAAAAGGTTTTAGAGTTGATGAAACACTTCATGGTACTTACTAATGATGAGGACCTCCGTTCACGAGCAAGGGCTACTGAATTGGTCGGAATTGTTGCGATGTCTGTTGGAAGGACAAGAATGGAGCCAATCCTACCACCTTTCATTGAAGCTGCAATCAATGTAATTAATTTCATCTGTGTTTTCCTAACTTGCCATGACAGTCTGTGAACAGTTGATTTAGGATAATTAACAATTCAGGGATATGGATTAGAGTTCAGTGAGCTTCGAGAGTATACACATGGATTTTTAAGCAATGTTGCAGAAATTCTGGATGATGGATTTACTCAGGTATGCTTGTCACTTGTGGTGATCATTTTTTAAGAAACCCATATAGTTTAGTTAATTATGTTTGGCACCATGATTTTCTAAACAGTACCTCCCGCACGTTGTACCTCTGGCTTTCTCCTCATGCAATCTTGATGACGGTTCTGCTGTGGATGTTGACGATTCTGATGAGGATGACAATATCCATGGATTTGGTGGAGTATCTTCTGATGATGAAGCTCACGATGAACCTAGGGTGCGTAATATCAGCATCAGAACTGGAGTTTTGGACGAAAAAGCAGCTGCAACACAAGCCCTTGGACTATTTTCTTTGCATACAAAAAATGCTTTTGCGCCGTATCCTTGTGGCTGTACTTTTTCTGTCAAGTAAATAATTTCTGTTTTATGATTTAACTTCTTTGACTTTTTAAAGATATTTGGAGGAGTCACTGAAAATACTGATTAGACACTCAACCTATTTCCACGAGGATGTTCGTCTTCAGGCCATCACATCATTGAAGCGTGAGTAGCTATGACATCTAATCTGCTTAAGTAATAGACTTGTTCATCAAACTTACCAAGCATTTGTTCAATAGTCTGAACTTTCTGAAATTTGGAAGAAACTCCTTTGATTGTTTTATGTTACCAAGCCTTTTTAAAAGAACACTATTGAAGGATAAAGGTTAGACTATCAAATTGAAGTTAGGGATGAATTTGAAGTTCTTTTGAATGTTCTCTCATGCAAGTATGTATAAAATAAATGTGCGGCATTACTTAAGCATTCCATTTTCCGGCCCTTATCTTTATTACAAAGTTTCGACTTAGTTTTATGCACTTCTATAATCATTGAAAATTTTATTTCTTAAGTGGTTTGGTTGTATAATATTTTTGAGGTCCTTGTGCATATTAGTTATTTACATTTAAGCTGTCCATGTTTGTAATAATCAAGGACGGGTAAGCTAATCTTCGTATTCCCTTTTCTCTTCTCGATCTCTAGCTATAATATGTTTCAATCAACTAAAATATGTTACATGTATAAACTCATAGTGAACTTTTATTTGGTGGCAGATATTCTGACAGCTGCACAAGAAGTCTATCAAGCGAATTATGTGAGTGTGCATCGACTCGTGTTGTCCTTGTTATCTTCTATTTAACTTGGTGGTAGTTTAAATTATGCATTCCCTGTTATATGAATATGTATAATTGGAATAATTCAACTGACTGGTACTGTTTTTTATGTGAACCCATCTTAGACTGTTTGAATTAAGGTACAGGGAACATAGTGCTGCACATGTTTTCATGTTTTGTACGTCCGTACATAACACACGTAACGATTGTACCTTCAGTTAACACGGTGCAAGCAATAATCTTGCACAGTATAGTTAGGCCAGCTTGTCCTTTGTTTTAGTTACACCCTTACAGGTATACTGGAGAGAGTTCCGTTTAACTCAAGAACTAAATTCATATAGTATTGAGTCAACAGTTATCAAAAGAGGCTTTCAAATTGCAATTATGGGAGAGGCACCATTGTAAGATCAAAATGATGTTGAACTGTCATTTTCACTTATTTTCCTATGTGGTGCAGTAACGAACTTGCCTAAGCAGTATACTGTTGCATATGCGTACGATGAGTGCAGTTATTTATTGGATTCTGTTTGGCTGTAAGCACTACTGGATGTTCCGTCAAGAATCATGCATCATTATGTATTTATGTTGCAGAATAATATTCACATCCATTGTTCATGCTCATTGCACCCTTTATAGCCATTCTTGACGTGACTCCATTCCACATCTATATATGAAGGATGTTGCAAGTACTAGAAATATTTATGAAACTTCCTACGAATGGTAATGTTAATTAGTAAAATGTTGCTTCTTTAAATCAATGAACATGGCATATCCTCTGGAGGGATTACTACATAATGTTTCCAACCATCCATTACATTGATACGGTTCTCAGGTCAAATTAAGTCAAATCTTTGTTGACAATATGATCTCATCGAGGACCTAACCTTTAAAGCTGCCTGTATGCATATTATTGAAAAGTTGCTTGCAACTCTGCTAGCTAGAAATGCTACTAACTATTTCCATTCAAAATTTTCTCATTCTTAGCTGGAAGGAGCAGCAAAGACGAAAGAAGTTTTGGGTAAAATCATGATCCTGTAGTATTTTTTTATATCATATGGCTGTCAGATGCTGGAGGAATCAGTAACATTTGTTGTTTCTTAAATTATTCCTCAGACTCCGTTATGAACATTTATATCAAGACAATGACTGAAGATGACGATAAGGAGGTTGTTGCTCAAGCTTGTATGAGTGTAGCTGACATTATAAAAGAACTTCCATACATTACAATTGAACCTTGTAAGTATAATTTAAAGGCCTTTATATTTTTTTAGATTATTACTATAGTTTTTTTAGTACAATGCTATTGCATTTAAAGGTGCCATAGTACAGTAAATTAGTGTCTTCCCCTAACATATGTATATGTATTCTTTATTATGATAGACATGCCTAGACTCGTAGATGCTACTCTGCTATTGCTCCAAGAGAACGCAGGCTGTCAACTAGTAGAATCTGATAGTGAAATTGATGATGATGACACCGAGCATGATGAAGTTCTCATGGATGCAGTTTCTGACCTCCTTCCTGCGTTTGCAAAAGCGATGGGCTCTAATTTTGCACCTATATTCTCAAAGTTGTTTGATCCTTTAATGAGATTCGCGGTGGGTGGCATTGTGGCCTTTTATATGCAGTTTCCATGCAGGTCTTTTAGCTTTGAGATCTCACTTGTTTCATGTTTTGAATTACAGAAAGCTTCACGACCATCACAAGATCGAACCATGGTAGTTGCATGTCTTGCAGAAGTTGCTCAGGATATGGGTGCTCCAATCAGTGGTTATGTTGACGTAAATACTTGAAAATATGGAACCTTTTAAATGTCAAGTCATGTAAATTCTAACCTTCACACTGCATGTGTCTATAACTGATTTAGATGTTGCATCATATTTCAGGCTCTAATGCCGTTGGTACTTAAAGAATTAGCCTCGCCAGAAGCGACTAATAGGCGGAATGCTGCTTTTTGCGCTGGAGAATTATGCAAAAATGGCAGCGATTCAGCTTTGAAGTAAATCTCAAATTGGACAAACTCTAATCTATTTTATCTTCCGTTTCCATCGACTTCTGGAAGATCTTTTTCATAGCTCGTATAGTTTTCTTTTCAAATTCCACAGTTCTAACTTCTGTTTGTTTATACGTTGCTTCATTTACCCCAAATTGCCAGATACTATGCTGATGTATTACGTTGTCTTTACCCATTGTTTGGGGAATCTGAGCCTGATGATGCAGTAAGGGACAATGCTGCTGGAGCAGTGGCAAGAATGATTATGGTTCGACCGGATGTTGTCCCTCTGAATCAGGTTAATATGCTACCAGTTATGATATGATTAATTTTAGGATAAACTCTGTTAATTGTTTTTTCCTATCTTTAGGTCCTTCCTGTTTTCTTGAAAGTTCTTCCTCTTAAAGAGGATCACGAAGAATCGATGATTGTCTACAGCTGTGTCTGTAATCTTGTTTTGACATCTAATTCCCAGGTTTGAATTATTTGCTATCTGATCTCTGCTCTGCAATTTTCTTCTTGTAGGCAAGTAACTGTATCTTACCTTTTGTTTTCGTCACCTTTTTGTTGTAAATGCAATTCAGGTGCTGTCTCTAGTTCCGGAATTAGTTAATCTGTTTGCTCAAGTTGCCATCTCACCTGTGGAAACTCCTGAAGTCAAAGCTCAAATTGGCAGAGGTTTTTCACATTTGATATCTCTTTATGGTAACCAGATGCAAGCTCTATTAGAAAATCTATCATCTGCGCATGCTAATGCGCTTGCTGCTATTGTGCCGAAGAGTTGACACCAAATCAAGTTCATCGGCTTGACCAAGTCATTGCCACAATATCTTTCTCTAGGACCTCCTTTTTTCCCTTTTAAAAGATGAGTTTGTTATCAAGTATTTTTGTTTGCTATGCGAGGTGGGAGTGGTTTCCGGAAATGAAGATTATTCTCACCCAGGTATGTTATAGATTAATTGACGCCTAATTATCCATGTAAACAGAATTCATAATAAAACATAGGGTTCTTAATGTTAAGTTGTTGACAGTGTGCAGTCACTTCTTTTTCTCATTCATGATTATTGTTGGAAGTTTACATTCTACTTTGAATGGGCTGAGGTGCTAGATACTTTGAATCTGTTAGAAGCTAACAAGGTCATGTTAATCATATTCTAGTTTTCGTCAGCGGTGATCGAAGTCTAACTTTCGAATGTAAAAATAGTATTTCAGACATTTTCTAACATAATTTTTGCTTTCAGTTGCTATTCATTTTAGCTAATTATTACCATGCCATATGCCTATATTTATTTTGAACTTTTTTTTTAGTGTGAATTTGTTTTTGTTTTTGTTTCTAATATTAGCACCGTCTACTTTTGTGCAGGTTTTGGTCTGCGTATTGCAGCTTGTCTATTTTTTATAGTTTAAGTGGGTTTCATATTTTTTGATTCTAAAAGGTATTTATTTACTATATGTTTGATTTCATAGTAATAGTAGTAGCTTTTGGTGCTGTTCATTTTTTAAATTTGTGAAGGCAGTCTGTATATTTATATACAGTATATAGCATGGTGTGGAATTCTATGTAATTTTAGATATGGCTAGAAGCCGTATTGTTTACTGTAACATTTTTAATAGATCTTGGCTGAAATGGTATTCATTTATCATTTATTTAATCTTTTTATTGAATATTGCTTAACAGCTAATTAAGTAAATATATAATTTATTAGCATATGGTTATTTATAAGAATTTTATCTAAGTTAATGATCAAAATTTTAAAAATTACTTATAAAAACAAATTTGTTTATCTTCTAGACTTGTTCGTTAGGTACAAATACTCCCTGGTATACTTGGTCTTGTTACTAGGGACGTCCTCGATTAAATTTGGTGCACAAACCGTATATAATGGTTTTATAGAATTATCAACGAGCCGTCGCATTTGCGTGTGTGGGTAATCGCAATATTTTTAACTGCGAATTTGTGATTTGGGCGGATATATTTACGGTTCAGTCACCTATTATAACTTTTATAAAATTTATTATACCACAAAAATAAACTTGGAACAATATAAAAATTAAAAATTCAAATACTAAATTGGAAGTACTTTTTTGTGACAAAAGTAAAAAAATCCTACAATTTATAGCAATGATCGAATTCAGAAATTGGGACGATAGAGAAATAGAGAATAAATTCAGCTGCCAAAATTGTCTCGTTAAAAGCACCTACCTATATGTTTGAAGGCTGCAATTGAGTCATTATTTTCTTCACTTGGATTAAGCATATCCAAATTAAGCGAGAATACGACGATTATTTGCTTCACTTGAATTAAGCATATCCAGATTAAGTGAGAATACGACGAAGCAAATAATATGTAAGGCCAGTTCAATGGATTGAAAAGTATAATACTGGCAGAAAATGCATCAGCTCATTTCATGCACTGCTTCGCTCATCAACTTCAGTTGACACTTGTAAGTGTTGCTAGAACTCATAAGAAAATTGCTCCACTTTTTCTAAATATTGCTACTTTGACTAATGTTGTTGGAGGCTCGTGCAAGCGCAAAGTTATGTTGCGAGAGAAATGGTTTAAAAAGGTCATTGAACAGATTCAAAATAATGAAGTTGCTACTGGACGAGAGCTGAATCAGGAAATAACATTGCAAAGAGCCGACGACATACGCTGGAGCTCGCATTACGGGATTATATTAAATCTACTTGCCTTATTTACTTCAGTGGTTGAAGTACTAGAAATTATTAAAAATGAAGGTAAATTATCGGATCAAAGTGCTGAAACGACCTTTTCAGCATTTTTAATTTGTCTTCTTATTACATCTCATGAGAAATGTATTAGGAACTACTGACGAGTTATCGCAAGCATTGCAGAGAAAAGATCAAGATATGGTTGAAAGGTATTAGTGATCTTACTCAAAGAATGGTTGAGACGAAAAGATGTTTTATACCCCTTGATATATTGTTTGTTAAAACTATCATTGGTTCTTCCAGTTGCAACCGTCACAGTAGAAAGAGTATTTTCTGCCATGAAGATAATCAAAAGTACACTTTATAACCATATGGGAGATGAATGGATGAATGATTGTCTAATGAACTATGTTGAAAAGGAATTGTTTGAGACTATAGCAATAGAAGATATAGTCAAACAGTTCCAAAAAATAAAACCCAGGAGCTGTAGATGGTTCAGTTTTTGACTCTGTATCTTTTGTTAAAGGTTATTAACATAGCCTCTGCACTTGTAATCTTGCGATGCTAAGGCTATATATATTGGATCTATTTTGTTGAATTTCTACTTCTTTTTTATTATTTCTTGTCATTACAATAAATTTTGGAGCTAATTTTTTTTTACACTAATATTCGTGTCCCATCAAAAATTAAATTTTAGATCCACCCCTGTACCTAACTATAATTGTAGTAATAAGATTTATAGAAAGCATTGACTACCTAATTGGAAATTAGGTAGTTTATGTGAAGATCCAAATCCTAACAATAAATAGCTTGTTATTTAGTCTAACATCCATTTTTACCTGTACTAATTTATCCTTTTACCTGTACTAATTTATCCTTCCCGTCTTTTTCATGTAGTTGTAAAGACTAAAGTAACACAAATTTCTTTAAAATTCGTACAAGGTTGACGGGCTCACGTGAAGTTGTATTAATTTTTCTAACTCCCATTCACCTGAAAAAATTCATGTACAATTTCAATTTTTTAAATAAAATTAAGGGTCATTTTGAAAAATTATGGATTAATATACAAAAGCATAGGATACCTTTACAAAATGTATATAGTATTTATCAATTAAGTTATATTTTCTTTTTCATAACAAGGTGTCTGGATAACATAGCACATCAATTTATAGTCATGACACCCTCTGTTATAGAAATCCACCGATTTTTCAAAAATCGCCGATAAATTGCTCAAAAATATTTGTCCGATTTGATCGATTTTCGATAAATCGCCGATAAATTCTCTGATTTTTTAAAAATCGTCCGATAAATCGTAAATCGGTATTGTTATAGCCAAAATTTGGTACTGGATCATCTCGGGTCAAATACGGGTCAATTGGAATGAAATTGGGGCAAAAGATGAATAATTAGGTTTTGGTCTTCATTGTATGAAGCGAAGACGCATCCGATATATGTAGGATGCGTCCATGATTGTGTAGCCTATACCTTGAGTTGTAATGTTAAGAGATGGGGAAGAAGATATTGAAAGGAGGAGGACGCGCCCAAGGCGCAGGACGCACCCTGATAAGTAAAAATAACGGGATGAGCTGTACAGATAATAAGGTTTCCATGCAAGGAGAATATGTGTATTTTACAAGGGGAGGACGCGTCCTACCTCCTGGAGATGCACACTTTGGGACGGTTGAGCTTGTTCTCATTCAGGACAAAGCAAATAGAGACACTTGGAAGATATAGCAATATATGGAGTTCGTAAGGTCAGGACGCGCCCAATCGTTCAGGACGCGTCCTATTTGTGAAGAATGCATGATCAAGAGTAAGTTTAAAGCAAGGTAAGTGTGGAAGGAGCAATGGAGAATTATTTCCACTAACGTATTTGTTGCAGGTACTCTTTGAAGAATTCCCTCCTTGAGACGGTCAAGGAGGGGGATGTCCGTGAAAAGCTTGAAGGCCTCCAGGAGTATGCCTGATGATTGAAGGTCTCCTCCTGTATTCAACGGGTGTCCTCGTTGGGGATGCGGGGTTAACTTTGGTGTGTGCTTTGTGAACTCTGTTCTTGTATTCAACGGGTGTCCTCGTTGGAGAACTTTGGAGTCATCCTCCACTTTGCACCCAAGAGCTTGGGATCACCTGTCCTGTTATCTGGTGGGTTATCCTCATTCGGGGGACAGGGACGCGTCCGGAATTTGGGGTGAACCGTGGCTATACCTGCGTCTGTAAATCAAGGGAGATAGCTGTAGCGGAGTGGTATCCTTGCGCAGGGAGATGCACTATCCGTGAAGTCCTGCGATTACGGATGAGTCTTGGGCCTTCGCGGTTGGGCCTCATAGTTGGACATTCCTAAAGCTAGCGGAAGATGGATTCTGGACCGGGCCTAGGAATAAGAAGTCTAAGCCCATTAGATTTCTTGTTCCCCAAGAACTACTTGGGCTTGATTCCCTATAAATAGGGATACGTAGGCAAATTGCAAGGGTTGGGAAGCGAGAGCCTTAAGGAGCCATCATCAACCCTAAGCAATCTCAACCCCCAATTCATCACAACCACCACACTCCGCCCACTTTTCAGGCAAAGAACCACCATCGTAGATCTTGATTCCGGCGACGAACCTCAAACTTTGTTGAAACCAAATTCCTCCGTCAACAAATTGGCGCTAGAAGGAAGGGTGCTGATCAAGATCATAATCTCAGGAGAAAGAGATGTCTCATCACGATGAAGGTTCTTTACGCAAGAATTGAAGGAAAGCCACGGAGGAGTTTGTAAATAACGGCCACGAAAGAGATTGAATAACTATTTTCGGCTAGGGGGTCGAAGGAGATTTGAATGTAGTATCCGCGACTACGACGGAAATTCATGGATGATAATTTCCATCCATGGGGGTTGAAGTTTTCAGCCATGGCCACGAAGGAGCGAAGTTGGATGCAAAATTCGGATTTGACGGGTTAAGCGATTTACTTACACTTTTTGGGCCTTATCTTGAATTTCGTAAGTCAGATTTGGACGATCTTACAACCAACGCGAAGCTTATTGAATTCTCTTTAATTCAGAGATGATATGGCCACGAGAATCCAAGTTGAACAGTCTGGAAACAGAGGAAAACAACAGCTGCGAATTTGTACCAAAAAATCCTATTTGGTTTAGAAGATTGCAAGAAACCCCTTCCAATAAGAAGATTGGGAGAAACCTATTTGGTATAGAAGATTGGAGAATCTTATTCTAATTAGAAGATTGAAGAATTATATTCGATCTAGAAGATGGGAGAATCCTGTTTTAATTAGAAGATTGGAGAATCCTATTCCAACAAGAAGACTGAACAATCCTATTTGATTTAGAAGATTTGAGAACACTATTCAGATCAGAAGATTTAATCAGGTGCAAATCTGAGGACGATCGGGAGGAGAACACTCCAAGAAGAAGGCATTACTATCATGAGCTAGTCATCGCCTTTAAGACGATCCCTCAAGGTAACACTCAACTAGTTTCGTTGTATTTTTCGTTACTCATTTTTTGTACTTGTACAGGAAGAGGATTGGGAAAGAGACCTGGCATGGAGAAAATCCCCACAAACTCTTAGGACACGCCTTTATTAAGAAATTTGGGGCCCGGACGACTTCCAGCAAATTCCAGGAGAATTCACCGACTGGACACGTCCGTCCCTCTAGGACGCGTCCTCCAGGTAACATTCTAAGTTCCATATTAATTATGTTTATTGCAGGTAGGAAATTTTATCAGGAAAAAATCTCATAAATTACCAAGCACTGCGTCACAATATATTAAGGCGCGCCATCTGCATGTGAAACATTCAGTGGAGAATTGCCCTTCCAGGGCGCGCCCACACAAGAGAAAGCCTATGGAAGTTTTCAATAAATATGTCTTGGTGATCATATGAGTTATAGTCACTGCTTCAAGAATGGCTCGGGTGGAACCATTTTCTCATCTTTCAAGATGCGCCCTTTCCTTAAGGCGCGCCCTCAAAATAATATTAATGGTGAGGTGAACTTTATTGACTATAAGGAGAATTATAATATTGGAACTTCAGGAGAAAAGAATTTATCAGAGTAGAGGTACCATGAATCCTAGGACGCGCCCCTTGATTATCATGGTAAGGCCCCGGGACATGAATGAGCTCCTCCATCTAAGGATGTAATGTTATATCCTCAACAGTTATAAGTAAACTCTCCAAGGCTATCTCTCTTAAGGCGCGTCTTCATTGAAATACCCATGTCATCTTCCTCAACATTACATACATGATTTATAAAGAAGTAAATGAAGTACAATGATCTTCCTAGTATGTCGAGAGTTTAGTTTCAGCGAACACGCCCTCACATCCTCAATAATCTGAGTGAGTTTTCAGGACGCGCCCTGAGCATATCTGGCTCATATGTTAAGGCTTTTTCTTTCGATACGATTATCAAGGTCATCTGGTTGTCTGTAGCAAAAAGAAAATATGGGAGTGATAAGTGGCATTTTATACCACTTAGAACGTCTTAAAATAGCTTAAATTGGTTCCTTGAAATCAAGTATTTTGTGTATTTGATGCGTTTTTCCAGTGTTTATGCATTTCAGGGTATTAGTTGCATTTCGGAGGAGAAATCATCAAGAATAAGCCTTGGCATGTGTTAAGCATTGTGAGAGGAAAGAAAGGGACAGATTGCAGCGAGGAAACGGAGCAAACTCAGGAATTTTCCAGTAGGGTCCTGAGCGCCCGCTCAGCTATGCTGAGCGGCCGCGCAGAAGGCTGAGCGTCCGCTCAGCTAGGCTGAGCGTCCGCTCAGCTATGCTGAGCGGCCGCGCAGGGTCGGGAAAAATAATAATCTGTTTTAGACTTCTACTTCTGTTTGGCTTCCAACTTCTATGTAATCTGAGTTTTATGAGACTATTATATAAGTAGATTTGGAGACGTTTTCACGAGGTTGGATCGTTGCATTAAGTAAGGAGCGAAGGAGATAAGGAAGAAGACCGTTTTAGCACACCGCAACGAAGAGGAAGCATATTTTCTTGTGATTCTTATTTCGTTGTAACGTTGGATGCTAGTTTTCTTGCTTTTGAACCTAATTATTCTTGTGACGTACTCTGGTTTAATATAATTAGTTTAGTTATTATTTTCTTGTGTTTATTTATCATGTTTTCATATGAACCCATGATGACGATAAGTGCTATCATGGGCTAATCGTGATCATGGGGTCGTAACGGATTTGCTATGGAATTCTTTAGTTAATTGTTTAATACCTTAGTGTGTGATGATTGTATGATATCTAGTATTGGTTGTGCGTATTCGTCTTATGTGTGTCGCGAACATATAAGATAGGGTGTTAATCTCTTGTGAAGCGACGGTGGATCTTGAGATTTAGAACTTGCCATGCTAGCATAGGTTCATGTATGATGTGCATGATTAGTGGGTAACTCTAACAGTTTTATTCGCCCTGTATAATCAAAAGGAATAACTTGTGCTTAAATCGTTATGTTGTCAATTTCTGTAGATATATAGGAACTCAACATAATTGATGCCTATTCAACTTCTATCTTAATTGTGGATGTTTGGTAGAATGGTATTAGTACAATGAGAGTTGGCTTTTATCAGTTTCGTGTTATTCGATTAATATCATCGCTGTTGCATGCTAATGGTAATAACAATAACTATTGAAGGAAGTAGTAATGAAGTTGTGATCTCATGAGTGTTTTAATATTGTTAATTCGAAGTGTTAATTAAGTAATTAATTGTAGTTAATATTTAGTCAACAATTCTAAGTGTTAGTGTCTTAACATTGAGAAATAATCATACGTTGGTGCGTGAGTTTAATTGAACAATAATTAGTCCGAGTCTCTGTGGGAACGAACTAGAAAGTATTCTATATTACTTGCGAACGCGTATACTTGCGTGTATTATTAGCGCGTGTTTTCGCCCTAACAAGTTTTTGGTGCCGCTACCGGGGACTCGGCGTATTTGTTTAGTTTATGTACTTACCATCATTGGTCGTTAGGACTCAGTGATTAGGACGTAGTTGTTACTTATTATTTCTGGTTGTGTTTCAGGTACTTTAGCGAGTGTTTATGCAAACTCGTTCTCGTACTCGCAAGAGGACTTTAGATACAGCTTAGGAGACAGACGAAGTTCTTGATATTCCGGAGAATATAGATTTTGAAGATTCGGATTCAGGAACTGAGCAGAAAGAACCAGTAATCATGGGTGATCGTATTGTTCAGGCTTATCCAGCTCTTATGGACTTTTCTCGGCCTAAAATTGATGACATTCAGTCAAGCATTCTTCATCCGGCTATTCAAGCTAACACCTTTGAAATCAAGCCGGGCACTATTCAGATGGTGCAGAATTCTGTTTCTTTTGGAGGTGCTGCGACTGAAGACCCCAACATGCACATAAGGAATTTTGTCGAGATCTGCAACACTTTCAAGTATAATGGCGTGACTGATGAGGCTATCAAGCTGAGGCTTTTCCCATTCTCACTGAGGGACAAAGCTAAGGACTGGTTACATTCTGAACCAGCTGGGTCCATCACTACTTGGCAAGATCTTGCGTAAAAGTTTCTGGTGAAGTTTTATCCGATGGCAAAGACTGCTGCTATGAGGAGTGCTCTTACACAGTTTGCGCAGCAACCTACAGAATCTATGTGCGAAGCTTGGGAACGCTACAAGGAAATGTTGAGAAAGTGTCCACATCATGGAATGCCCGATTGGATGGTGATCACTGGTTTCTATAATGGTTTGGGGGCCCAATCTCGGCCCATGCTCGATGCAGCAGCTGGAGGCGCCTTATGGGCCAAAAGCTATACTGAGGCGTATAATCTTATCGAGACTATGGCTGCAAATGAGCATCAAAACCCAACTCAGAGGATGATGCCTGGGAAGGTAGCAGGTATTCTGGAAGTCGATGCAGCCACCGCTATTGCAGCGCAGCTCCAAGCGCTGTCGATGAAGGTTAATTCTCTAGCTACATATGGAGTTAATTAAATAGCTATGGTCTGTGAGCTTTGTGCAGGTTCTCATGCTACGGATCAGTGTTCTCTCGTCAATGAATCTGTTCAGTATGTGAATAATTATCAGCGACAACAGCAGCCTGTACCAGCTACTTATCATCCTAACAACAGAAATCATCCAAATTTCAGTTGGGGTAATAATCAGAATGCTTTTCAGCCACCATATCAGCAAGGTGTGAGTAAACAGTTTAATCCACCTGGATTCCAACAACCACAATATTATGCTCAAAGGCAATCATATCCTCAACAGGGAAGTACAGCTGCACCTACTAGTGCTGATTTTGAGGAACTTAAGCTGTTATGCAAGAGTCAGGCGGTTTCTATCAAGACCTTGGAAAATCAAATCGGTCAATTAGCCAATGCAGTGATCAATCATCAACCTGGCACACTTCCCAGTGACACGGAAGTGCCAGGCAGGAAGGAAGCTAAAGAGCAAGTCAAGGCTATTACCTTAAGGTCTGGGAAAGTTGCTGACGCTGAAAAGGTAAAAGAAGGAGAAGCTGAAGTTAGAGATGAAGAAGCTAAGCAAAAGGAGAAAGCGGCGGAACCAAGGAAGACTACTGTTGAACACACTCTGCCTGAGGGTAATACAGGGGAGAAACAGCTCTATCCTCCACCACCTTTCCCTAAGAGATTGCAGCAACAAAAGCTGGATAAACAGTTCGGTAAGACTCTGGAGGTGTTCAAGAAACTTCACATCAATATACCTTTCGCTGAGGCTCTGGAGCAAATGCCTAGTTATACGAAGTTTATGAAGAGTATTCTTTCAAGGAAGGTGAAACTGGATGACCTTGAGACCGTTGCTCTAACGGAAGAATGCAGCGCTGTTCTGCAACAAAAGTTACCTCCAAAGCTTAAAGATCCAGGTAGCTTCACCATTCCTTGCACCATTGGCAAGTTATCGTTTGACAAGTGCCTTTGTGATTTGGGAGCTAGCATCAATCTGATGCCGTTGTCGATCTTTAAAAAGTTGGATTTTCCTGATCCAAAACCCACCTTCATGTCTCTACAATTGGCTGATCGTTCTATTACTTACCCAAGGGGCATAGTGGAGGATGTGCTAGTCAAGGTGGATAAGCTCTTCTTTTCTGCAGACTTTGTTATTCTGGATTTCGAGGAAGATAAGAAGATTCCCATAATCTTGGGAAGACCTTTCTTGGCTACTGGTCGTACCTTGATAGATGTGCAGAAAGGTGAACTTACTATGCGGGTACAAGATCAAGATGTGACCTTCAACGTGTTCAAGGCAATGAAATTCCCTACAGAAGATGAGGAATGCTTAAAAGTGGATGTGATTGATTCTGCGGTTACTTCAGAACTCGATCACATGCTAATGTCTGATGCATTGGAAAAGGCCTTAGTGGGGGATTTTGACAGTGATGATGAAGATGGCAACGAGCAATTACAATATCTGAATGCTTCTCCCTGGAAGCGAAAGCTGGACATGCCGTTTGAATCTCTTGGTACTCCTGACATCAAGAATGCCGAAGGAAAGCTCAAACCATCAATAGAGGAAGCACCTACCTTGGAGCTCAAGCCATTACCTGAACACTTAAGGTATGCTTTTTTAGGTGATGCATCTACTTTACCTGTTATTATTGCATCTGACCTTTCAGGTAGTGAGGAAGACAAGCTCTTAAGGATTTTAAGAGAATTCAAATCAGCTATTGGATGGACCATAGCAGACATCAAAGGGATCAGCCCTTCATATTGTATGCATAAAATTCTGCTAGAGGAAGGTAGTAAGCCAACTGTTGAGTAGCAACGAAGACTTAATCCTATCATGAAGGAGGTGGTGAAGAAAGAAATTCTGAAATGGCTAGATGCAGGTATCATTTATCCTATTTCTGACAGTTCTTGGGTGAGCCCCGTACAATGTGTGCCTAAAAAAGGAGGTATTACTGTGGTAGCAAATGAGAAGAACGAGCTCATCCCCACTCGAACAATTACAGGATGGAGAGTATGCATGGATTATCGGAAGTTGAACAAAGCTACGAGGAAGGATCACTTCCCTCTTCCGTTCATTGATCAGATGCTTGACAGGTTGGCTGGTCATGAGTATTATTGTCTTCTGGATGGATATTCAGGGTATAATCAGATTTGTATTGCACCAGAGGATCTGGAAAAGACTACCTTCACGTGTCCATTTGGCACGTTTGCTTTTCGCAGAGTGTCGTTTGGGTTATGTGGCGCACCGACCACTTTTCAGAGATGTATGATGACGATATTCTCTGACATGATTGGAAATAATGTCGAGGTGTTCATGGATGACTTCTCCGTCTTTGGATATTCGTATGATGAATGTTTGAATAATCTTCGTGCCGTACTCAAAAGGTGCGTGGAAACTAATTTGGTGCTCAATTGGGAGAAATGTCATTTTATGGTGCGTGAAGGCATTATTCTCGGGCATAAGGTCTCTAGCAAGGGTCTGGAGGTGGACAAGGCCAAGGTGGGAGTCATTGAAAATCTTCCACCACCTATTTCTGTGAAAGGAATCCGTAGTTTTCTTGGTCATGCGGGTTTTTATCGGCGGTTCATCAAGGACTTTTCAAAGATATCTAAGCCGTTGTGCAACTTGCTTGAGAAAGATGTGCCTTTCAAATTTGATGATGAATGTTTAATTGCATTCGAGACTCTCAAAAAGAGTTTGATCACTGCACCAGTTATTACAGCACCAGATTGGATAGAGCCGTTTGAGATGATGTGTTATGCGAGTGATTATGCGGTAGGTGCAGTTCTTGGGCAGCGCAAGAATAATCTCTTTAATGTGGTCTACTATGCGAGTAAGACCTTAAATGGGGCCCAAATGAACTACACCACTACTGAGAAGGAGCTCTTGGCTATAGTCTTTGGTTTCGAGAAATTTCGATCTTATCTGCTTGGGACAAAAGTGACAGTATTCACGGATCATGCGGCCATTCGCTATTTGGTTTCCAAGAAGGATTCGAAGCCGAGACTCATTCGTTGGGTGCCCTTATTACTGGAATATGAGTTAGAGATCAAGGATCGAAAAGGTACTGAGAATCAAGTAGCTGACCATCTCTCTAGATTGGAGAATCCCGAGTCTACTTCACAGGATAAGACATTGATCAACGAATCTTTTCCGGATGAGCAGTTGTTCGCAGTTCAGGAGGAAGAGCCATGGTTTGCAGAGATTATAAACTATCTTGTCAGCAATATAATGCCTCCTAATTTGACCTCAGCTCAAAAGAAGAAGTTTCTGCATGAGGTGAAGTGGTATATGTGGGATGAACCATATTTGTTTAGACAGGGAGCTGACCAGATCATCAGGAGATGTATCCCGTTCTGTGAGACGGAGGGGATATTACGAGACTGCCACTCCACAGTTTATGGTGGACACTATGGTGGTGAGAAGACGGCAGCTCGTATTCTGCAAGCAGGTTTTTTCTGGCCTACTTTGTTTAAGGATGCTCATCAGTTTATTTTAAGGTGTGATCGTTGCCAAAGAGTGGGAAATTTGACGAGAAAGGATGAGATGCCGTTAAATGTGATGCTTGAAGTCGAGGTCTTTGATGTTTGGGGAATCGATTTCATGGGGCCTTTTGTCTCGTCCTGCAATAATTAGTACATCTTGCTGGCAGTCGATTATGTCTCAAAATGGGTAGAAGTCAAAGCTCTACCGACAAATGATGTAAAGGCAGTGCTGAATTTTCTTCATAAGCAGATTTTCACAAGGTTTGGAACACATCGGGTAATCATAAGTGATGAAGGGTCGCATTTCTGCAGCCGTAAGTTCACTTCTATGATGTAGCGTTATAATGTGAATCATCGAGTTGCTACTGCCTATCATCCGCAAACAAATGGTCAAGCGGAAGTGTCTAACATAGAGATCAAGCGCATTCTAGAGAAGGTTGTTTGTCCGTCAAGGAAGGATTGGTCTTTAAAGCTCGATAAAGCTGTTTGGGCTTACAGAACAGCATACAAAACTCCACTTGGTATGTCCCCGTTTCAGCTGGTGTATGGTAAGAGATGTCATTTACCTGCGGAGCTTGAGCATAAGGCCTACTGGGCGTTAAAAAAGTTGAACCTGGATTTAGATGCAGCTGGTAAGAAGAGAATGCTTCAGCTTAATGAACTTGATGAATTCTAACTTCAAGCGTACGAGAATAACAAAATATACAAGGAAAAGGTGAATAGGTGGCACGATAGAAAGCTACATCCTAAGTTATTCGTGCAGGGGCAACAAGTTCTCTTATTCAACTATCGTCTCCGACTTTTTCCTGGAAAGTTGAAATCAAGGTGGTCTGGACCTTTTATTGTTAAAACTGTGTTTCCACATGGAGCGGTGAAAATTTTTGAGAATGATCCGGACCAAGCATTCAAGGTTAATGGTCAGCGTTTGAAGCACTACTATGGGGACATGGTAAACCGAGAAGTGGTTAGTGCCATTTTATTGTCAACTTGAGGAAGGTACGCAACGTCAAGCTAATGACGAAAAAGAAGCGCTGCGTGGGAGGCAACCCATGATTTGTTGTTACAGGAACCCTTAGAAGTTAATAACCTATCCAAAACCAAAAAAAATCAGAAAAACGAGACTGAATTTTTTTTTCCAGTGACCCCCTGAGCGCCCGCTCAGCTCTGCTGAGCGACCGCTCAGGGGTCGGCTGCCAGATTTTTTTTTTAAGTCATAAAAAATCAAAAAACAATCAGAAAATAAAAAAAAAAAAAAATCATAGCCCATAAACCCACGAATTCTTTTCCTATTACCCCATGATTTTATCCCTCAACCCCACTCCTAATCTAATTTTAACCTAATTCACACCCTATATATACATACACCTATCCTACATATCTCCCACAAAACTTCTACACTCAAACTCTCTCCCAAGCACAAAAACACAGTTCTTAAACACTTTTATTCAGATTCAATGGCACCCAAGAGAGCAAGAACTATTGATAGCAGCAACACAGTCCCTACTGCTGATTCATCGAGGGGTACTGCTGCAAGGCCTCGGTTGAATGACAGAGCTGCGGAGGAGGAGTACACTAGGCTTTTGGGGAAGCCGATTCTGAAGGAGAGAGGGTTTTTACCATCGGGGAGGGATGGTGAGTTGCTACCTATGATTGCAGAGAAGGGGTGGATAACTTTTTGTGAGTCGCCCGAAGCAGTGCCGATGAGCGTGGTTCGCGAGTTCTATGCGAACGCGAAGGCCGAGAAGAATGGATTTTCTGTGGTCCGAGGGCTGACGGTTGATTATCACCCAGCGGCGATTCGCCGTGTGATTGGGCAGCGAGAGAGGAAGCCCGAGGAGGAGAACTGGAATGAGAAGACTGCTGAGGATTTCGACTTGGATTTGATTTGTGCTACTCTCTGTAGGCCAGGCACATATTGGACCTTTAAGACCGGCACTAATGAGTATCGTCACTTCCCGGCGATCGCTATGAACAGGTATGCCCGTGCATGTAATGCGTTTATTTGTGCTAATATTCTGCCTTCTTCACATGCACATGAGGTTACAGTTGAGAGAGCACAGTTATTGTGGGGAATTCTTAATGAGGATTACTATGTGGACCTTGGTGAGTTTATCTACCAAGGAATTCTGAAGTTTTTGAGGGGAGCTAAGCACATGAACATCCCTTATGCATCCACGGTCACGAAGCTTTGCCGAGCAGTGGGAGTGAACTGGCCGTCTCATGAGCAGTTGCAGATGCCGGCCGCTCCGATTGATTCCGGGACTCTGAATGGGATGCAGGAGTGAACCGGTGGTGAGCCCGAGGAGCATGGGCTGGGTTATCATCTTCCAAGAGGGCGTCCAGCACGAGGTGCTACCATGGCTAGGCCTAGGCGTGATGAGGCTGGTTCTTCGAGAGCTCAGGAGGGTGCTGGGATGGCAGATACCCAGTATAGCAGGCTGTCACGGCGGATGGATGCCATGTACGAGACGCAGAGCAGGTTTGCTCAGGAGCTCACCCTTGCGTTAGGGACTGCTTTTCGGGGCCTTGGAGCTGATATCCAGTGGCCAGTTTTTGGTGAGGACTCTGCATACCCGCCGCCTGATACTCCACCCACTGCGATGATGATGACTCCGAGTAGGTATACCCTGTGTTCCTTTCTACTACCTTCACTGGGGACAGTGAAGATTTTAAGTTTGGGTGCGGTAGTTAAGGAATATTTTGTGTGTGTGTCATATAGCTGCATATTCATGATAGTTAGTTCATATAGTTGCATAATTTTGCCATATAGTTTTTTTATATAGCTTTATTTGTTTGTCATATCATATAGCTCATGCATATGCCATGATCCCTTTTGCGATGATTTATCGACTAATTTATGATGTTGATACGAGTGTAGTGATGGCATTAAAGTAATGATTGAGTCGTGTAAGTTGATATGCATGCTAGAAGCACTTGTATTTTCACTAAGTCTTAGAGAATGCTTAAGGACTGGATTGTTGTTGTGATCTGATGGTTTTTAAGGTTAATCTATTTATTATGCTTAGAATTTGATAATAGGTTCTTAGTGATAAAGGCATGAAAAAGAAAAAAATGGAGTAAAAATGGAATTTTTGCTAGTTGTGGCTAGGCGTCAATTGGCTAGTAGCCGGCTCGCATGTTATGCGAGTAGTCTAGGGTTGAGCAAGATGGAGCGAAACTCACTTGCTCAGAAATTTTGAAAAAAAAACAGAAAAAAAAGAAGAAGTATGTGTTTATGCATAATTGATCACGAGTGGGCTCTTTGGTATTCGAGTTATTAAGTTCTTAGGGGACTTTGTGCCTAGTGACCTAAGGCTTTTAGAGTCCGGGATCCGCTAACCTAACGCTCGCTACATGGATATCATTGTATAAGTCTTTTGTGGACCTCACTCATTGCACGGTCAAATAAGCATTATTGTTGTGAATAAAAAGCATGATTCCGTAATAAGCTCCGTGATTCTTGTAGTGTTATATGTCACTTTGTGCCTATAATTTTTTATTCTCTGTATAATCATGTGATTTCCTTGATGATAGTTGAGTCATAATAATTGGTCTAGTTCCGAAGCATATCTGTTAAGCATCTGCACACACCACGTTTCTGGCTGTATGTTCATTTTCATGAGTTTATTGATCTTTAGTCGCCTAACTGCATTTGTTGAGATGTTGTAAATTGGTTGGTTTGTTCGTAGTAAGAGGGATCGCTGCATTTCATATAGATTGCATTCATGCATGTTTTTATTTATTTTTAGTCTGTGACGCTTGAGGACAAGCATCGATTTAAGTTTGGGGGTGTGATAAGTGGCATTTTATACCACTTAGAACGTTTTAAAATAGCTTAAATTGGTGCCTTGAAATCAAGTATTTTGTGTATTTGATGCGTTTTTCTAGTGTTTTGTCATTTCAGGGTATTAGTTGCATTTCGGAGGAGTAATCATCAAGAATAAGCCTTGGCATGTATTAAGCATTGCGAGAGGAAAGAAAGGGGCAGATTGCAGCGAAGAAACGGAGCAAACTCAGGAATTTTCCAGTAGGGTCCTGAGCGCCCGCTCAGCTATGCTGAGCGGCCGCGCAGAAGGCTGAGCGCCCGCTCAGCTATGCAAAGCGGCCGCGCAGGGTCGGGAAAAATAATAATCTGTTTTAGACTTCTACTTCTGTTTGGCTTCCAACTTCTATGTAATCTGAGTTTTATGGGACTATTATATAAGTAGATTTGGAGACGTTTTCACGAGGTTGGATCGTTGTATTAAGCAAGGAGCGAAGGAGATAAGGAAGAAGACCGTTTTAGCACACCGCAACGAAGAGGAAGCATATTTTCTTGTGATTCTTATTTCGTTGTAACGTTGGATGCTAGTTTTCTTGCTTTTGAACCTAATTACTCTTGCGTCGTACTCTGGTTTAATATAATTAGTTTAGTTATTATTTTCTTGTGTTTATTTATCATGTTTTCATATGAACCCATGATGACGATAAGTGCTATCATGGGCTAATCGTGATCATGGGGTCGTAACAGATTTGCTATGGAATTCTTTAGTTAATTGTTTAATACCTGAGTGTGTGATGATTGTATGATATCTAGTATTGGTTGTGCGTATTCGTCTTATGTGCATCGCGAACATATAAGATAGGGTGTTAATCTCTTGTGAAGCGACGGTGGATCTTGAGATTTAGAACTTGCCATGCTAGCATAGGTTCATGTATGATGTGCATGATTAGTGGGTAACTCTAACAGTTTTATTCGCCCTGTGTAATCAAAAGGAATAACTTGTGCTTAAATTGTTATGTTGTCAATTTCTGTAGATATATAGGAACTCAACATAATTGATGCCTATTCAACTTCTATCTTAATTGTGGATGTTTGGTAGAATGGTATTAGTACAATAAGAGTTGGCTTTTATCAGTTTCGTGTTATTCGATTAATATCATCACTGTTGCATGCTAAGGGTAATAACAATAACTATTGAAGGAAGTAGTAATGAAGTTGTGATCTCATGAGTGTTTTAATATTGTTAATTCGAAGTGTTAATTAAGTAATTAATTGTTGTTAATATTTAGTCAACAATTCTAAGTGTTAGTGTCTTAACATTGAGAAATAATCATACGTTGGTGCGTGAGTTTAATTGAACAATAATTAGTCCGAGTCTCTGTGGGAACGAACAAGAAAGTATTATATATTACTTGCGAACGCGTATACTTGCGTGTATTATTAGTGCGTGTTTTCGCCCTAACAGGGAGTTGCATTAGAAACAAATGAGGAATATGAGGCTATAAAGTATTTTTGACAGGGTGCACGCTCGGGGGGTAGGTCACCTCTCATTAGTTTTGTGGTGTTACGTATTTCCACATGAGTAAGATATATGCCTTTCCTAAAAATCAGAGAGATGCTCAAGGTCAGGTGAACATCCATGTTTAAGAAAACGCTCAACTTCAAGAAAATGTCTCTGACAGTGAGATGCCCTTTATCAGATACCACTTCGTGAGATGCCTCGCTGAGAGATGTTTCAACAAGAGATAGTTTCTGCATCCCTTGAGCTTTGTTGATGATAAAAGCCTTCTCAGAATATTGATCTTTAATTTAGTTTTGTTACATGAAGATTCTGTAGAAGACCCTTGTCGAGGTAGATGCTCCTCTTACAGAGGACGCGCCCTCCAAGGATGATTCCCCTTGTCAAGGTAGATGCTCCTCTGACAGAGGACGCGCCCTCCAAGGATGATTTCCCTTGTCAAGGTGGATGCGTCTCTGACAGAGGACGCGCCCTCCAAGGATGATACCCTTGTCGAGGTGGATGTGTCTCTGACAGAGGACGCGCCCTCTAAGGATGATTTTCCTTATCGAGGTGGATGCGCCTCTTACAGAGAACACGCCCTCCAAGGATAAATACGCTTGTGGAGGTAGATGCTCCTCTTACAGAGGACGCGCCCTCCAAGGATAATTCCCCTTGTCGAGGTAGATGCTCCTCTTACAGAGGACGCGCCCTCCAAGGATGATACCCTTGTCGAGCTATGATTTGGCAAGAAGCAAGAAATCAAATATGGAAGACCCTTGTCAAGCTATGATTTAGTTTTGTTACATGAAGATTCTGTAGAAGACCCTTGTCGAGGTAGATGCTCCTCTTACAGAGGACGCGCCCTCCAATGATGATTTCCCTTGTCAAGGTCGATGTCCTCTGACAGAGGACGCGCCTCCAAGGATGATTTCCCTTGTCGAGGTGGATGCGTCTCTGACAGAGGACGCGCCCTCCAAGGATGATTTCCCTTGTCAAGGTGAATGCGCCTCTTACAGAGGACGCGCCCTCCAAGGATAAATACCCTTGTGGAGGTAGATACTCCTCTTACAGAGGACGCGCCCTCCTAGGATAATTCCCCTTGTCGAGATAGATGCTACTCTTACAGAGGACGCGCCCTCCCAGGATGATTTCCCTTGTCGAGGTGGATGCGTCTCTGACAGAGGACGCGCCCTCCAAGGATGATACCCTTGTCGAGCTATGATTTGGCAAGAAGCAAGAAATTAAATATGGAATGGTATTGTGTCATCGGTGAAAGGATCTTTCTCACTAACAAGACACGTCCTCCTTACATCAAAGGTTGTTTATTAGTTGAAGATGAGAGAGCTAGTCTTTTATTCTAATCGTGCCTCTCCTTCGAGCATGCCTTCCTACGATGACCCTTTCAGTTTAAGGCGCGCTCATATGAGACAAATATTGGGATGAAAAAGTTAAAGAAAACCCTCAAACCCTTGTTAATAAATTATTCTTTTCCAAGGTATGTGAGGTGCACACTTTTGTACAATATCTCTTGTTTCTTACACCGAGTTAGCTCATGTAAGCTTAGAGATGTGGTGCATAAGCGGTAATATTCTCTCAGAAAATAAAAGTTAGAATTATCAAGAAGAGAATGGGTATCCATAGGTGAAGGTGAGAAGAAATGTGGATGATAATTGTTAACGCGCCAAAGAGTGAGAGCGCGCCGTCATGGTCAATAAGGAGGATAAGATTTCGAAGATGATAAGTGGCATTTTATACCACTTAGAACGTCTTAAAATGGCTTAAATTGGTGTCTTGAAATCAAGTATTTTGTGTATTTGATGCGTTTTTCTAGTGTTTATGCATTTCAGGGTATTAGTTGCATTTCGGGGGAGGAATCATCAAGAATAAGCCTTGGCATGTGTTCACGATTGCGAGAGGAAAGGAATGGGCAGATTACGGCGAAGAAACGGAGCAAACCTGGATTTTTTCCAGTAGAGGCCTGCGCGCCCGCGCAGCAATGCTGAGCGGCCGTGCAGCAACCTGCGCCGCCCGCGCAGCTATGCTGAGCGGCCGCGCAGGGTCGGGGGAAAACGATAAATTATTTTAGACTTCTACTTCTGTTTGGCTTCCAACTTCCTATGTAATCTGAGTTTTATGGGACTATTATATAGGTAGATTTGAGACGTTTTCACAGAGAGTATTAAGGGGATTATGTTTTAGATTGTGTTTTACGCAAGAAGCGAAGGAGATAAGGAAGAAGACCGATTTAGCACACCGCAACGAAGAGGAAACATATTTTCTTGTGATTCTTGTTTCGTTGTACGTTGGATGCTAGTTTTCTTGCTTTGACTTAATTTACTCTTGTGACGTACTATGTTTTAATATAATTAGTTTAGTTATTATTTTCTTGTGTTGTTTATCATGATTTCATATGAACCCATGATGGCGATAAGTTCTATTATGGGCTAATCGTGATCATGGGGTTGTAACGGATTTATTATGGAATTCTTTAGTTAATTGTTTAATACTTTAGTGTGTGATGATTGCATGATATCTAGTATTGGTTGTGCGTATTCATCTTATGTGCGTCGGAACATATAAGATAGGGTGTTAATCTATTGTGAAGCGACGGTGGATCTTGAGGTTTAGAACTTGCCATGCTAGCATAGGTTCATGTACGTCTGTAGCATGATTAGTGGGTAACCTAACAGTTTGTATTTGCCCTATGTAATCAAAAAGGAATAACTTGATGCTTAAAATCGTTGTGTTTGTCACTTTCTGTAGACATATAGGAACTCAACAGTAATTGATGACAATATTCAACTTCTATCTAATTGGGTCATGCTTGGTAGAATGGTATTAGTACAATGAAAGTTGGCTTTTATCAGGTTTCGTGTTATTCGATTAATATCATCACTGTCACATGCTAAAGGTAATAACAATGGCTATAGAAGGAAGTAATAATGAAGTTGTGATCTCATGAGTGTTTTATATTGATAATTGAAGTGTTAGTTAAGTGGTTAATTAAGTAGTTAATTATAGTTAATATTTAATCAACAATTTTAAGTGTTATTATCTTAACATGAGAAGTAATCATACATTGGTGAGTGAGTTTAATTAGGACAATAATTAGTCTGAGTCTCTGAGGAACGAACTAGAAAGTAT